>NW_027016550.1:1552926-1564774 GCF_036934945.1 Oncorhynchus masou masou | reverse complement strand
TGTGAGGTGATTATGGTCACTGCAGTATATGTTTCTGTGAGGTGATTATGGTCACTGCAGTAGATGTTTCTGTGAGGTGATTATGGTCACTGCAGTAGATCTAGTAGGAGATGTTTCTGTGAGGTGATTATGGTCACTGCAGTAGATGTTTCTGTGAGGTGATTATGGTCACTGCAGTAGATGTTTCTGTGAGGTGATTATGGTCACTGCAGTAGATCTAGTAGGAGATGTTTCTGTGAGGTGATTATGGTTACTGCAGTAGATCTAGTAGGAGATGTTTCTGTGAGGTGATTATGGTCACTGCAGTAGATGTTTCTGTGAGGTGATTATGGTTACTGCAGTAGATGTTTCTGTGAGGTGATTATGGTCACTGCAGTAGATGTTTCTGTGAGGTGATTATGGTCACTGCAGTAGATGTTTCTGTGAGGTGATTATAGTTACTGCAGTAGATCTAGTAGGAGATGTTTCTGTGAGGTGATTATGGTCACTGCAGTAGATGTTTCTGTGAGGTGATTATGGTCACTGCAGTAGATGTTTCTGTGAGGTGATTATGGTCACTGCAGTAGATGTTTCTGTGAGGTGATTATGGTCACTGCAGTAGATGTTTCTGTGAGGTGATTATGGTTACTGCAGTAGATGTTTCTGTGAGGTGATTATGGTCACTGCAGTAGATCTAGTAGGAGATGTATCTGTGAGGTGATTATGGTCACTGCAATAGATCCAGTAGGAGATGTTTCTGTGAGGTGATTATGGTCACTGCAGTAGATCTAGTAGGAGATGTTTCTGTGAGGTGATTATGGTTACTGCAGTAGATGTTTCTGTGAGGTGATTATGGTCACTGCAGTAGATCTAGTAGGAGATGTTTCTGTGAGGTGATTATGGTCACTGCAGTAGATGTTTCTGTGAGGTGATTATGGTCACTGCAGTAGATCCAGTAGGAGATGTTTCTGTGAGGTGATTATGGTCACTGCAGTAGATGTTTCTGTGAGGTGATTATGGTCACTGCAGTAGATCCAGTAGGAGATGTTTCTGTGAGGTGATTGTGGTTACTGCAGTAGATCTAGTAGGATATGTTTCTGTGAGGTGATTATGGTTACAGCAGTAGATGTTTCTGTGAGGTGATTATGGTTACTGCAGTAGATGTTTCTGTGAGGTGATTATAGTTACAGCAGTATATGTATCTGTGAGGTGATTGTGGTCACTGCAGTAGATGTTTCTGTGAGGTGATTATGGTTACTGCAGTAGATGTTTCTGTGAGGTGATTATGGTCACTGCAGTAGATCTAGTAGGAGATGTTTCTGTGAGGTGATTATGGTCACTGCAGTAGATCTAGTAGGAGATGTATCTGTGAGGTGATTATGGTCACTGCAGTAGATGTTTCTGTGAGGTGATTATGGTCACTGCAGTAGATCCAGTAGGAGATGTTTCTGTGAGGTGATTATGGTTACTGCAGTAGATGTTTCTGTGAGGTGATTATGGTCACTGCAGTAGATCCAGTAGGAGATGTTTCTGTGAGGTGATTATGGTTACTGCAGTAGATGTTTCTGTGGGGTGATTATGGTCACTGCAGTAGATGTTTCTGTGAGGTGATTGTGGTTACTGTAGTAGATGTTTCTGTGAGGTGATTATGGTTACTGCAGTAGATCTAGTAGGAGATGTTTCTGTGAGGTGATTATGGTTACTGCAGTAGATGTTTCTGTGAGGTGATTATGGTCACTGCAGTAGATCCAGTAGGAGATGTTTCTGTGAGGTGATTATGGTCACTGCAGTAGATCTAGTAGGAGATGTTTCTGTGAGGTGATTATGGTTACTGCAGTAGATGTTTCTGTGAGGTGATTATGGTCACTGCAGTAGATCTAGTAGGAGATGTTTCTGTGAGGTGATTATGGTTACTGCAGTAGATGTTTCTGTGAGGTGATTATGGTTACTGCAGTAGATGTTTCTGTGAGGTGATTATAGTTACTGCAGTAGATCTAGTAGGAGATGTTTCTGTGAGGTGATTATGGTCACTGCAGTATATCTAGTAGGAGATGTTTCTGTGAGGTGATTATGGTCACTGCAGTAGATGTTTCTGTGAGGTGATTATAGTTACTGCAGTAGATGTTTCTGTGAGGTGATTATGGTCACTGCAGTATATCTAGTAGGAGATGTTTCTGTGAGGTGATTATGGTCACTGCAGTAGATCTAGTAGGAGATGTTTCTGTGAGGTGGTTATGGTTACTGCAGTAGATGTTTCTGTGAGGTGATTAGGGTCACTGCAGTAGATCTAGTAGGATATGTTTCTGTGAGGTGATTATGGTCACTGCAGTAGATCTAGTAGGAGATGTTTCTGTGAGGTGATTATGGTTACTGCAGTAGATGTTTCTGTGAGGTGATTAGGGTCACTGCAGTAGATGTTTCTGTGAGGTGATTATGGTCACTGCAGTAGATCTAGTAGGAGATGTTTTCTGAGGTGATTATAGTTACTGCAGTAGATCTAGTAGGAGATGTTTTCTGAGGTGATTATAGTTACTGCAGTAGATCTAGTAGGAGATGTTTCTGTGGGGTGATTATGGTCACTGCAGTAGATGTTTCTGTGAGGTGATTATGGTCACTGCAGTAGATGTTTCTGTGAGGTGATTATGGTCACTGCAGTAGATCCAGTAGGAGATGTTTCTGTGAGGTGATTATGGTTACTGCAGTAGATGTTTCTGTGAGGTGATTATGGTCACTGCAGTAGATCTAGTAGGAGATGTTTCTGTGAGGTGATTATGGTCACTGCAGTAGATGTTTCTGTGAGGTGATTATGGTCACTGCAGTAGATCTAGTAGGAGATGTTTTCTGAGGTGATTATAGTTACTGCAGTAGATCTAGTAGGAGATGTTTTCTGAGGTGATTATAGTTACTGCAGTAGATCTAGTAGGAGATGTTTTCTGAGGTGATTATAGTTACTGCAGTAGATCTAGTAGGAGATGTTTCTGTGGGGTGATTATGGTCACTGCAGTAGATCTAGTAGGAGATGTTTTCTGAGGTGATTATGGTCACTGCAGTAGATCTAGTAGGAGATGTTTTCTGAGGTGATTATAGTTACTGCAGTAGATCTAGTAGGAGATGTTTCTGTGGGGTGATTATGGTCACTGCAGTAGATCTAGTAGGAGATGTTTTCTGAGGTGATTATGGTCACTGCAATAGATCTAGTAGGAGATGTTTTCTGAGGTGATGCATTCAATACTATTGACTTCTAATTGAGATTGAGATAAATTAAGTCGTATTTATATTGTACTGGCATTGAGAAAAATAAGGTAGTATTTTGTTCTGGCATTGATATAAATAAAGTTGTATTTATATTGTACTTGGTGGGCTACTGGTACTGAGATATAGTAGTATTTATGTTGTACTGGTACTGAGATATAGTAGTATTTATGTTGTACTGGTACTGAGATATAGTAGTATTTATATTGTACTGGTACTGAGATATAGTAGTATTTATATTGTACTGGTACTGAGATATATTAGTATTTATATTGTACTGTAGTATATAGTAGTATTTATATTGTACTGGTACTGAGATATAGTAGTATTTATATTGTACTGGTACTGAGATATATTAGTATTTATATTGTACTGGTACTGAGATATTGTAGTATTTATATAGTTCTGGTACTGAGATATTTCTACTGTGTTGTTGTTTTGTGTCACACTGCTATGCTTTATCTTGGCCAGGTTGCAGTTGCAAATGAGAACTTGTTCTCAACTAGCCTACCTGGTTAAATAAAGGTGAAAAAAATAAATATATATATATATATATATATATAGTAGATAGTAGTATTTATATTGTACTTGGTGGGCTACTGGTACTGAAATATAGTAGTATTTATATTGTACTGGTACTGAGATATAGTAGTATTTATATTGTACTGGTACTGAGATATAGTAGTATTTATATTGTACTTGGTGGGCTACTGGTACTGAGATATAGTAGTATTTATATTTTACTGGTACTGAGGTATAGTTGTATTTATATTGTACTTGGTGGGTACTGGTACTGAGATATAGTAGTATTTATATTGTACTGGTACTGAGATATAGTAGTATTTATATTGTACTGGTACTGAGATATAGTAGTATTTATATTGTACTGATACTGAGATATAGTAGTATTTATATTGTACTGGTACTGAGATATAGTAGTATTTATATTGTACTGGTACTGAGATATAGTAGTATTTATATTGTACTGGTACTGAGATATAGTAGTATTTATATTGTACTGGTACTGAGATACAGTAGTATTTGTATTGTACTGGTACTGAGATATAGCAGTATTTATATTGTACTGGTACTGAGATATAGTAGTATTTATATTTTACTGGTACTGAGATATAGTAGTAGTTGTATTGTACTGGTACTGAGATATAGTAGCATTTATATTTTACTGGTACTGAGATAAAGTAGTATTTATATTGTACCTGGTGGGCTACTGGTACTGAGATAAAGTAGTATTTATATTGTACTGGTACTGAGATATAGTAGTATTTATGTTGTACTGGTACTGAGATATAGTAGTATTTATGTTGTACTGGTACTGAGATATAGTAGTATTTATATTGTACTGGTACTGAGATATAGTAGTATTTATATTGTACTGGTACTGAGATATAGTAGTATTTATATTGTACTGGTACTGAGATATAGTAGTATTTATATTGTACTGGTACTGAGATACAGTAGTATTTATATTGTACTGGTACTGAGATATAGTAGTATTTATATTGTACTGGTACTGAGATATAGTAGTATTTATATTGTACTGGTACTGAGATATAGTAGTATTTATATTGTACTGGTACTGAGATATAGTAGTATTTATATTGTACTGGTACTGAGATACAGTAGTATTTATATTGTACTGGTACTGAGATATAGTAGTATTTATATTGTACTGGTACTGAGATATAGTAGTATTTATATTGTACTGGTACTGAGATATAGTATTTATACAGTAAACTATGTGTTTTTGAATGTGTATGAATGTTACAAGGTGCAGACATGTCTGTCTGTCCGTACAGAACAGGACCTCTCTACTCTCTCTCTCTCTCTCTTGCTCTCTTTCTCTCTCTCTCCGTCCTCTCTCTCTCTCTCTCTCTGGGTCTCCCTCCTCTCAATTTCAATTCAATTCAATTCTAGGGCTTTATTGTCATGGGAAACATGTGTTAACATTGCCAAAGCAAGTGAGGTAGATAATATATACAAAAGTGAAATAAACAATAACAATGAACAGTAAACATTACACATACAGAAGTTCCAAGATAATAAAAACATTTCAAATGTCATATGATATATATATACAGGGTTGTAACGATGTACAAATGGTTAAAGTACAAAAGGGAAAATTTAAAAAATGTAAATATGGATCACACATCTTGCTGCTGTGATGCTACAATGTGATATTTCACCCAATAGATATTGATTTGTTTTTTCATTCTTTGTGGGTCTGCCTACTGAGGCCTTTCTCAATAGCAAGGCTATGCTCACTGGGTCTGTACATAGTCAAAGCTTTCGTTCAGTTTGGGTCAGTCTCTCTCTCTCTGTGAGATAGATGAGAGCAGACAGAGAGGATTTAATGGAGAGGGATCCTGGGAAGGGTTAGGAGGGGAGAGGAGAAGAGGAGGGGAGAAGAGGAGAGGGGAGAAGAGGAGGGGAGAAGAGGAGGGGAGAAGAGGAGAGGGGAGAAGAGGGGAGGTCTCTGTGAGATAGATGAGAGCAGACAGAGAGGATTTAATGGAGAGGGATCCTGGGAAGGGTTAGGAGGGGAGAGGAGAGGGGAGGAGAGGAGGAGGGGAGGAGAGGAGAGGGGAGAAGAGGAGAGGAGGGGAGGGGAGGAGAGGGGAAAAGGAGGGGAGAAGAGGGGAGGTCTCTGTGAGATAGATGAGAGCAGACAGAGAGGATTTAATGGAGAGGGATCCTGGGAAGGGTTAGGAGGGGAGAGGAGAAGAGGAGGGGAGAGGAGAGGGGAAAAGGAGGGGAGGAGGGGAGAAGAGGAGGGGAGAAGAGAAGGGGGAAGGAGAGGGGAGAAGAGGAGAGGGGAGAAGAGAAGGGGGAAGGAGAGGGGAGGAGAAGAGAGGAGGGGAGGAGGGGAGGAGAGGAGAGGGGAGAAGAGAAGGGGGAAGGAGAGGGGAGGAGAGGAGAGGGGAGGGGAGAAGAGGAGAGGAGGGGAGGAGAGGAGAGGAGAGGGGAAACGGAGGGGAGGAGGGGAGGAGAGGGGAGAAGAGAAGGGGGAAGGAGAGGGGAGGAGAAGAGAAGAGGAGAGGAGAGGGGAGAAGAGGAGAGGGGAGGGGAGAAGATGAGGAAGGGAAGGGGAGAGGAGGAGGGAGAGGAGGAGAAGAGAGGAGGAGAGGAGGAGAGGAGGGGAGGAGGGGAGAAGAGGGGAGGGGAGGGGAGAAGATGAGGAAGGGAAGGGGAGAGGAGGAGGGAGAGGAGGAGAAGAGAGGAGGAGAGGAGAGGGGAAAAGGAGGGGAGAAGGGGAGAAGAGGAGGGGAGAAGAGAAGGGGGAAGGAGAGGGGAGAAGAGGAGAGGGGAGAAGAGAAGGGGGAAGGAGAGGGGAGGAGAAGAGAGGAGGGGAGGAGGGGAGGAGAGGAGAGGGGAGAAGAGAAGGGGGAAGGAGAGGGGGAGGAGAGGGAGAGGGGAGGGGAGAAGAGGAGAGGAGGGGAGGAGAGGAGAGGAGAGGGGGAAACGGAGGGGAGGAGGGGAGGAGAGGGGAGAAGAGAAGGGGGAAGGAGAGGGGAGGAGAAGAGAAGAGGAGAGGAGAGGGGAGAAGATGAGGAAGGGAAGGGGAGAGGAGGAGGGAGAGGAGGAGAAGAGAGGAGGAGAGGAGGAGAGGAGGGGAGGAGGGGAGAAGAGGGGAGGGGAGGGGAGAAGATGAGGAAGGGAAGGGGAGAGGAGGAGGGAGAGGAGGAGAAGAGAGGAGGAGAGGAGGGGAGGAGGTGAGGAGTTTGTGATGACACTGTGTGACCTTTTTAGTGATTCCCAAAGCGACAGGAATAAATATTGATGCAGAGTTCTGTATGTGATCAATAAATGATCAGACTAAGACGTTTAATGAACTACCAGGACAACAATTTACACACCCTCTCTCTGTTTCTCTCTCCTCTCTCTGTTTCTCTCTCCTCCCTCTCTCTGTTTCTCTCTCCTCCCTCTGTTTCTCTCTCCTCTCTCTGTTTCTCTCTCCTCCCTCCCTCTGTTTCTCTCTCCTCTCTCTGTTTCTCTCTCCTCCCTCTCTCTGTTTCTCTCTCCTCTCTCTGTTTCTCTCTCCTCCCTCTGTTTCTCTCTCCTCTCTCTGTTTCTCTCTCCTCTCTCTGTTTCTCTCTCCTCCCTCTGTTTTTCTCTCCTCTCTCTGTTTCTCTCTCCTCCCTCTCTCTGTTTCTCTCTCCTCCCTCTCTCTGTTTCTCTCTCCTCTCTCTGTTTCTCTCTCCTCCCTCTGTTTCTCTCTCCTCTCTCTGTTTCTCTCTCCTCTCTCTGTTTCTCTCTCCTCTCTGTTTCTCTCTCCTCTCTCTGTTTCTCTCTGTTTCTCTCTCCTCTCTCTGTTTCTCTCTCCTCTCTCTGTTTCTCTCTCCACCCTCTGTTTCTCTCTCCTCTCTCTGTTTCTCTCTCCTCCCTCTCTCTGTTTCTCTCTCCTCCCTCTCTCTGTTTCTCTCTCCTCTCTCTGTTTCTCTCTCCTCTCTCTGTTTCTCTCTCCTCCCTCTGTTTCTCTCTCCTCTCTCTGTTTCTCTCTCCTCTCTCTGTTTCTCTCTCCTCTCTCTGTTTTTCTCTCCTCTCTCTGTTTCTCTCTCCTCTCTCTGTTTCTCTCTCCTCCCTCTCTCTGTTTTTCTCTCCTCTCTCTGTTTCTCTTTCCTCTCTCTGTTTCTCTCTCCCTCTCTTTCTCTCTCCTCTCTCTGTTTCTCTCTCCTCCCTCTCTTTCTCTCTCCTCCCTCTGTTTTTCTCTCCTCCCTCTCTTTCTCTCTCCTCCCTCTCTTTCTCTCTCCTCCCTCTGTTTCTCTCTCCTCCCTCTCTTTCTCTCTCCTCCCTCTCTTTCTCTCTCCTCCCTCTGTTTCTCTCTCCTTCCTCTCTTTCTCTCTCCTCTCTCTGTTTCTCTCTCCTCCCTCTCTTTCTCTCTCCTCCCTCTGTTTTTCTCTCCTCCCTCTCTTTCTCTCTCCTCCCTCTGTTTCTCTCTCCTTCCTCTCTTTCTCTTCTGTCTCCCCCCCTCTCTCTTTCTCTAAAGGGGAGTCAAGCTGAGGACACCGGTCTCTATGACAACCTGCTAGCTCAGGATGTGTCATAGGAACTTGATTATCTAGATTACATTAGTGTGTGTGTTGTGTTGCGTTGTGTTGTGTTGTGTGTGTGTGTGTGTTTTTATGTTGTGTGTGTGTGTGTGTGTGTTTTTGTGTTGTGGTGTGTGTGTGTGTGTGTGTGTGTGTGTGTGTGTGTGTGTGTGTGTGTCTGTCTCCAGGGAACATAATGTGTCTGCATCTGTAGAAGAGTAGAAACAGGAAGCTGTATTTGATTTAAAGCAGATTTTAGAAACAGCGAATCTAGTTGTTATATTGACACTCTAATATACTGTCCTCGTTGACGGCGGTACAGCCTTATCATTGACCCACTCGCGTCATGTGGAGACATAATACGTGACCGTGACGATTATACGGGCCAGATGTAGCTGACTGACTGAAACCGGTGAACCGACAACTTCTTATTCATACCAATATAATACACTAGGATGACGCAAGTCAGGTGATTCCCCGTTTAAAGGGGTGTATAACGGTGTTTGAGGTCGAGCGACAGCAGCGTCAAGCCAGCGGCGGTGGACGTTTCTCCGCCTGAAGCAGCACCGGGAGAGCAGGACGGGAGCCGCGATCCAGCAGCGGGAGTTCCCTTCTGATGGAGGCGGTTAACGGACAGGAGACAGCAGCACCGAGAGCATCGACCCGGGAGACCACGGGAGAATAAAGACGGTTCCGTTGTCCTAGGAATAGAGGCTCAGACGGCGTCGTAAGGAAAGGTGATGAGGGCTGGAGGAAAGGATGGATGGAGAACCTGTTGTTTGTTCGGTGTGTTTGAGAGAAACGGGTGGAGGGCGACAACGGAGCTGCAATACCTGATTGTGTTCACGTATCTGGTTCGTTTATATGAATAACTAACAGAATAAAAACTGCTGCTTCTAAAATGAATATTATTCATTTTTATTGTCTATATTTATTCTAATTCAATTGGAGTCTAGACAGTTAGTTTTTCCTCCCCGGTGTTTTTCGTCGTAACGTCATCAGACGGACATAGAGCTCAAGGCGAGGCTACTGAAACAGGAATATCTGCAAACACAAGGATGAGGCGAATTGTTTGCTAAATAGGCCGATACAAATAGACTATTAGTTGATTTAATCTGTCAACCAATATGTTTGTTTTTCTCGCTACAGAATAAAACCACCTTTACTCTTCACTTTCACATGGCATTAAAGGAACAGGTCTGTTTTTCTTGACCGATAGGCCATTGAATGTGTTACGCTGTACGAGTCTGTTTGGTTCGTTTCAATCACTTTATGTCGGTTCCTTTCATTCTGCTTCTGACTAAGAGTCGGTGAGCGCCGCCTAGTGGTTGGAGCTGTAATCACACCCAACTGTTTTCTAGCGGTCAGTGGACGAGAGAGAGCGCATCATTATGATATATGAGGCCTTCAGCTGCCTGCCTGCCTGAATAACGTGTTGTGTAAGGTGTAATGTGTTGTGTAAGGTCTGTCTACCTGTGTGAATGACGTGTTGTGTAAGGTCTGTCTGTGTCAATAACGTGTTGTGTAAGGTCTAGTGTAAAGCATACAGAGGTCCATTCCTTCAGCACTCAGCACACACCACTGTTATAGTCTGTTGTAGGGAGATGAACTGTGTTGACAGAAAAGACTAGAGGCTGGTGGTGGGGTTGGTTACAGATGTGTGTATTTACACAGAGGGAGGGAGGGAGGGAGGGGGAGAGAGAGACACAGGGAGGGAGGGAGGGAGGGAGGGAGGGAGAGAGAGAGAGGGGAGGGAGGGAGGGAGGGAGGGAGGGAGGGAGGGAGGGAGGGAGGGAGGGAGGGAGGGAGGGAGGGAGGGAGGGAGGGAGGGAGGGAGAGGAGGGAGGGAGGGGGAGCTCAGCTTGGAGGTCTAACACCTGTCTATCATGTTGTTCTGTTGTCTCCTCCTACAGGTCACCATCACCCCAAAACCTCCTGCCTCTCCTCTCCTCTCCTCTCCTCTCCTCTCCTCTCCTCTCCTCTCCTCTCCTCTCCTCTCCTCTCCTCTCCTCTCCTCTCCTCTCCTCTCCTCTCCTCTCCTCTCCAGGTGTGTGTAGCGTGTGTTTTGCAAGAAGAGTGTTAGGAGTGTGTATTCCTTTGCATGTGTGTGTAGTGTACCATAATGAGTACAGCAGGAGTGGAGCGACGGAGGCCAACCCCGGCACAGACCCCTGAGGAGAGAGAGGGATGGGGCCAGACAGGGAGAGAGGAGAGAGAGGGATGGGGCCAGACAGGGAGAGAGGAGAGAGAGGGATGGGGCCAGACAGGGAGAGAGGAGAGAGAGGGATGGGACCAGACAGGGAGAGAGGGATGGGGCCAGACAGGGAGAGAGGAGAGAGAGGGATGGGGCCAGACAGGGAGAGAGGAGAGAGAGGGATGGGGCCAGACAGGGAGAGAGGAGAGAGAGGGATGGGGCCAGACAGGGAGAGAGGAGAGAGAGGGATGGGGCCAGACAGGGAGAGAGGAGAGAGAGGGATGGGGCCAGACAGGGAGAGAGGAGAGGGAGGGGGGAGAGGGACGGGCAGGGAGGGCAGGATGGAGGGAGGGCAGAGAAACCAGTGTAGTGCAGAGTTATAGCTTCGACTCGTACCAGCTGGAGGAAGAGGAGGGGACCAAGGGAACGCCGGAGAGAGGGGTGCTGGCCCTGTCAGAGCCGGGTGAGTCTCTCTTTCTGTGTGGTGTGTGTGTTTGTGTGTGGAGGGTGTGTGTTTGTTTGTGTGTGGAGGGTGTGTGGTGTATGTGTGTGTTTGTGTGTGGCGGTGTGTTATGTGTGTGTGTGTGTGTGTGGAGGGTGTGTGGTGTGTGTGTGTGTGTGTGTGTGGAGGGTGTGTGGTGTGTGTGTGTTTGTGTGTGGTGGTGTGTGTGTGTGTGTGGAGGGTGTGTTGTGTGTGTGTGTGTGTGTATTTTATTATAGAGTTCAATCCAAACTGAAATTATTAGTGTACAGAATATGAATGGATAACAGCAGTCACTAATGTCCTGCGGTCTGAAAGTGACGCTAATCAATGAGCAGAAATAGTGGATTGATAACCTTGTCTACCCTCTCTCTCTCCCCCCTCTTCCTCTCTCCCCCCTCTTCCTCTCTCCCCCTCTCTCTCTCTGTATCTCCCCCCCTCTTCCTCTCTCCCCCTCTTCCTCTCCCCCTCTCTCTCCCCCCTCTCTCTCTCTCTCTCCCCCCCCCTCTTCCTCTCTCTCTCCCCCTGCTCTCTCTCCCCCTCGTCCTCTCTCCCCCCCTCTCTCTCCCCATCTTCCTCTCTCCCCCTCTTCCTCTCTCTCTCCCCCTCTTCCCCCCCCTCTCTCCCCCTCTTCCTCTCTCTCTCCCCCTCTTCCTCTCTCTCTCCCCCTCTTCCTCTCTCCTCCCGCTCTCTCACCCCCTCTCTCTCTCCCCCTCTTCCTCTCTCCCCCTCTCTCTCCCCCCCTCTCTCTCCCCCCTCTTCCTCTCCTCCCCCTCTCTCTCCCCCTCTTCCTCCTCTTCCTCTCTCCCCCTTCCTCTCTCCCCCTCTTCCTCTCTCCCCACCAGCCTTTGAGGAGCCAGTCCCTGATGACCGTTACCATGGTATCTACTTTGC
>NW_027016550.1:1512926-1550426 GCF_036934945.1 Oncorhynchus masou masou | reverse complement strand
CCACCAGACGACCCCAGTGTTATAATGCTGTTGTAGAGACAGCAGTCTGGACCACCAGACGACCCCAGTGTTATAATGCTGTTGTATTGTAGTCTGGACCACCAGACGACCCCAGTGTTATAATGCTGTTGTATTGTAGTCTGGACCACCAGACGACCCCAGTGTTATAATGCTGTTGTAGAGACAGCAGTCTGGACCACCAGACGACCCCAGTGTTATAATGCTGTTGTATTGTAGTCTGGACCACCAGACGACCCCAGTGTTATAATGCTGTTGTAGAGACAGCAGTCGGGACCACCAGATGACCCCAGTGTTATAATGCTGTTGTAGAGACAGCAGTCTGGACCACCAGACGACCCCAGTGTTGTAATGCTGTTGTAGAGACAGCAGTCTGGACCACCAGATGACCCCAGTGTTATAATGCTGTTGTAGAGACAGCAGTCTGGCCCACCAGACGACCCCAGTGTTATAATGCTGTTGTAGAGACAGCAGTCTGGACCACCAGACGACCCCAGTGTTATAATGCTGTTGTAGAGACAGCAGTCTGGACCACCAGACGACCCCAGTGTTATAATGCTGTTGTATTGTAGTCTGGACCACCAGACGACCCCAGTGTTATAATGCTGTTGTAGAGACAGCAGTCTGGACCACCAGACAACCCCAGTGTTATAATGCTGTTGTATTGTAGTCTGGACCACCAGATGACCCCAGTGTTATAATGCTGTTGTAGAGACAGCAGTCTGGACCACCAGACGACCCCAGTGTTATAATGCTGTTGTAGAGACAGCAGTCTGGACCACCAGACGACCCCAGTGTTATAATGCTGTTGTAGAGACAGCAGTCTGGACCACCAGATGACCCCAGTGTTATAATGCTGTTGTATTGCAGTCTGGACCACCAGATGACCCCAGTGTTATAATGCTGTTGTAGAGACAGCAGTCTGGACCACCAGACGACCCCAGTGTTATAATGCTGTTGTATTGTAGTCTGGACCACCAGACGACCCCAGTGTTATAATGCTGTTGTAGAGACAGCAGTCTGGACCACCAGATGACCCCAGTGTTATAATGCTGTTGTAGAGACAGTAGTCTGGACCACCAGACGACCCCAGTGTTATAATGCTGTTGTATTGTAGTCTGGACCACCAGATGACCCCAGTGTTATAATGCTGTTGTATTGTAGTCTGGACCACCAGACGACCCCAGTGTTATAATGCTGTTGTAGAGACAGCAGTCTGGACCACCAGACGACCCCAGTGTTATAATGCTGTTGTATTGTAGTCTGGACCACCAGACGACCCCAGTGTTATAATGCTGTTGTAGAGACAGCAGTCTGGACCACCAGATGACCCCAGTGTTATAATGCTGTTGTAGAGACAGTAGTCTGGACCACCAGACGACCCCAGTGTTATAATGCTGTTGTATTGCAGTCTGGACCACCAGATGACCCCAGTGTTATAATGCTGTTGTAGAGACAGCAGTCTGGACCACCAGATGACCCCAGTGTTATAATGCTGTTGTAGAGACAGCAGTCTGGACCACCAGACGACCCCAGTGTTATAATGCTGTTGTAGAGACAGCAGTCTGGACCACCAGACGACCCCAGTGTTATAATGCTGTTGTAGAGACAGCAGTCTGGACCACCAGACGACCCCAGTGTTATAATGCTGTTGTAGAGACAGCAGTCTGGACCACCAGACGACCCCAGTGTTATAATGCTGTTGTATTGTAGTCTGGACCACCAGATGACCCCAGTGTTATAATGCTGTTGTATTGTAGTCTGGACCACCAGACGACCCCAGTGTTATAATGCTGTTGTATTGTAGTCTGGACCACCAGATGACCCCAGTGTTATAATGCTGTTGTAGAGACAGCAGTCTGGACCACCAGATGACCCCAGTGTTATAATGCTGTTGTAGAGACAGCAGTCTGGACCACCAGATGACCCCAGTGTTATAATGCTGTTGTAGAGACAGCAGTCTGGACCACCAGATGACCCCAGTGTTATAATGCTGTTGTAGAGACAGCAGTCTGGACCACCAGATGACCCCAGTGTTATAATGCTGTTGTAGAGACAGCAGTCTGGACCACCAGACGACCCCAGTGTTATAATGCTGTTGTAGAGACAGCAGTCTGGACCACCAGATGACCCCAGTGTTATAATGCTGTTGTATTGCAGTCTGGACCACCAGACGACCCCAGTGTTATAATGCTGTTGTAGAGACAGCAGTTTGGACCACCAGACGACCCCAGTGTTATAATGCTGTTGTATTGCAGTCTGGACCACCAGACGACCCCAGTGTTATAATGCTGTTGTAGAGACAGCAGTCTGGACCACCAGACGACCCCAGTGTTATAATGCTGTTGTAGAGACAGCAGTCTGGACCACCAGACGACCCCAGTGTTATAATGCTGTTGTATTGTAGTCTGGACCACCAGACGACCCCAGTGTTATAATGCTGTTGTATTGTAGTCTGGACCACCAGATGACCCCAGTGTTATAATGCTGTTGTAGAGACAGCAGTCTGGACCACCAGATGACCCCAGTGTTATAATGCTGTTGTAGAGACAGCAGTCTGGACCACCAGACGACCCCAGTGTTATAATGCTGTTGTAGAGACAGCAGTCTGGACCACCAGACGACCCCAGTGTTATAATGCTGTTGTAGAGACAGCAGTCTGGACCACCAGATGACCCCAGTGTTATAATGCTGTTGTATTGTAGTCTGGACCACCAGACGACCCCAGTGTTATAATGCTGTTGTAGAGACAGCAGTCTGGACCACTGTTCTGGTCTTCCATGGGGGGAGTAATGTGCTTTTCTCCCACTCTATCGCTGTGTGTGTGTGTGTGTGTGTGTGTGTGTGTGTGTGTGTGTGTGTGTGTGTGTGTGTGTGTGTGTGTGTGTGTAGGATCCTCCATAGTGTTTGATATGAGTCTGGTGTATATCGTGGTGGCTCTGGTCGCAGTCATACTCAACAACATCCTGGTGGAGAGAATCAGCCTACACACACGAATCACCGTGGGTGAGTTACCTGTTATTACCACACAGTGAACCAACCCTCCTCCTCCACCAGGTTACCTGTTATTACCACACAGTGAACCAACCCTTCTCCCCACCAGGTTACCTGTTATTACTACACAGTGAACCAACCCTCCTCCTCCCCCACAAGGTTACCTGTTATTACCACACAGTAAACCAACCCTCCTCCCCCACAAGGTTACCTGTTATTACCACACAGTGAACCAACCCTCCTCCTCCCCCACAAGGTTACCTGTTATTACCACACAGTAAACCAACCCTCCTCCCCCACCAGTTTACCTGTTATTACCACACAGTAAACCAACCCTCCTCCTCCCCCACCAGGTTACCTGTTATTACCACACAGTAAACCAACCCTCCTCCTACCACCAGGTTACCTGTTATTACCACACAGTGAACCAACCCTCCTCCTCCACCAGGTTACCTGTTATTACCACACAGTGAACCAACCCTCCTCCCCCACCAGGTTACCTGTTATTACCACACAGTGAACCAACCCTCCTCCTCCACCAGGTTACCTGTTATTACCACACAGTGAACCAACCCTCCCCCACCAGGTTACCTGTTATTACCACACAGTAAACCAACCCTCCTCCCCCACCAGGTTACCTGTTATTACCACACAGTGAACCAACCCTCCTCCCCACCAGGTTACCTGTTATTACCACACAGTAAACCAACCCTCCTCCTCCCCCACCAGGTTACCTGTTATTACCACAAAGTAAACCAACCCTCCTCCTCCCCCACCAGGTTACATGTTATTACCACACAGTAAACCAACCCTCCGCCTCCCCCACCAGGTTACCTGTTATTACCACACAGTAAACCAACCCCCCCCCCCCAGGTTACCTGTTATTACCACACAGTGAACCAACCCTCCTCCTCCCCCACCAGGTTACCTGTTATTACCACACAGTAAACCAACCCTCCTCTCCCACCAGGTTTCCTGTTATTACCACACAGGCAACCAACCCTCTTCCCCCCCCCCAGGTTACCTGTTATTACCACACAGTAAACCAACCATTCTCCCCCACCAGCTTACCTGGTATTACCACACAGTAAACAAACCCTCCTCTCCCACCAGGTTTCCTGTTATTACCACACAGTAAACCAACCCTCCTCTCCCACCAGGTTACCTGTTATTACCACACAGTAAACCAACCCTCTCCCCCCCCCAGGTTACCTGTTATTACCACACAGTAAACCAACCATTCTCCCCCACCAGCTTACCTGGTATTACCACACAGTAAACCAACCCTCCTCTCCCACCAGGTTTCCTGTTATTACCACACAGTAAACCAACCCTCCTCCTCCCCCACCAGGTTACCTGGTATTACCACACAGTGAACCAACCCTCCTCCTCCCCCACCAGGTTACCTGTTATTACCACACAGTAAACCAACCCTCCTCCTACCACCAGGTTACCTGTTATTACTACACAGTAAACCAACCCTCCTCCCCCACCAGGTTACCTGTTATTACCACGCAGTAAACCAACCCTCCTCCCCCACCAGGTTACCTGTTATTACCACACAGTAAACCAACCCTCCTCCTCCCCCACCAGGTTACCTGTTATTACCACACAGTAACCCAACCCTCCTCCTCCCCCACCAGGTTACCTGTTATTACCACACAGTAAACCAACCCTCCTCCTCCCCCACCAGGTTACCTGTTATTACCCCACAGTAAACCAACCCTCCTCTTCCCCCACCAGGTTACCTGTTATTACCACACAGTAAACCAACCCTCCTCCTCCTCCCCCAGGTTACCTGTTATTACCACACAGTAAACCAACCCTCCTCCCCCACCAGGTTACCTGTTTGCTCTGAGTCCGCTAGTGTTCGTCAGCGTGTTTGATGTGTGGTTGGAATCCTTCACCACCAGACAGGCTTACATCGTCAACCTCTTCTCTGTTGGGGTGGTCGCCTTCGGATGTACAGGTACCACCCAAACACCCTTCCCTTCCCCTGTCCGTTGCCTTTGGATGTGCAGGTACCACCCAAACACCCTTCCCTTCCCCTGTCCGTTGCCTTTGGATGTGCAGGTACCACCCTTCCCTTCCCCTGTCCGTTGCCTCTTATAGCCCTGGGGGAGGAGTCACTTATAGCCCTGGGAAACACCCTTCCCTTCCCTTCCCCTGTCCGGTACAGGTACCACCCAAACACCCTTCCCTTCCCCTGTCCGTTGCCTCTTATAGCCCTGGGATAAGGAGGCTCTTATAGCCCTGGGAAACACCCTTCCCTTCCCTTCCCCTGTCCGGTACAGGTACCACCCAGTCACCCTTCCCTTCCCCTGTCCGTTGCCTTCAGATGTACAGGTACCACCCAGTCACCCTTCCCTTCCCCTGTCCGTTGCCTTTAGATGTACAGGTACCACCCAGTCACCCTTCCCTTCCCCTGTCCGTTGCCTTCAGATGTACAGGTACCACCCAGTCACCCTTCCCTTCCCCTGTCCGTTGCCTTCAGATGTACAGGTACCACCCAGTCACCCTTCCCTTCCCCTGTCCGTTGCCTTCAGATGTACAGGTACCACCCAAACACCCTTCCCTTCCCCTGTCCGTTGCCTTCAGATGTACAGGTACCACCCTTCCCTTCCCCTGTCCGTTGCCTTTAGATGTACAGGTACCACCCAGTCACCCTTCCCTTCCCCTGTCCGTTGCCTTTAGATGTACAGGTACCACCCAAACACCCTTCCCTTCCCCTGTCCGTTGCCTTCTGATGTACAGGTACCACCCAAACACCCTTCCCTTCCCCTGTCCGTTGCCTTCAGATGTACAGGTACCACCCAGTCACCCTTCCCTTCCCCTGTCCGTTGCCTTCAGATGTACAGGTACCACCCAGTCACCCTTCCCTTCCCCTGTCCGTTGCCTTCAGATGTACAGGTACCACCCAGTCACCCTTCCCTTCCCCTGTCCGTTGCCTTTAGATGTACAGGTACCACCCAGTCACCCTTCCCTTCCCCTGTCCGTTGCCTTCAGATGTACAGGTACCACCCAGTCACCCTTCCCTTCCCCTGTCCGTTGCCTTCAGATGTACAGGTACCACCCAAACACCCTTCCCTTCCCCTGTCCGTTGCCTTCAGATGTACAGGTACCACCCAAACACCCTTCCCTTCCCCTGTCCGTTGCCTTCAGATGTACAGGTACCACCCAGTCACCCTTCCCTTCCCCTGTCCGTTGCCTTTAGATGTACAGGTACCACCCAGTCACCCTTCCCTTCCCCTGTCCGTTGCCTTCAGATGTACAGGTACCACCCAGTCACCCTTCCCTTCCCCTGTCCGTTGCCTTCAGATGTACAGGTACCACCCAAACACCCTTCCCTTCCCCTGTCCGTTGCCTTCAGATGTACAGGTACCACCCAGTCACCCAAACACCCTTCCCCTGTCTGTTGCCTTCAGATGTACAGGTACCACCCAGTCACCCTTCCCTTCCCCTGTCTGTTGCCTTCAGATGTACAGGTACCACCCAGTCACCCTTCCCTTCCCCTGTCCGTTGCCTTCAGATGTACAGGTACCACCCAGTCACCCTTCCCTTCCCCTGTCCGTTGCCTTCAGATGTACAGGTACCACCCAAACACCCTTCCCTTCCCCTGTCCGTTGCCTTCAGATGTACAGGTACCACCCAGTCACCCTTCCCTTCCCCTGTCCGTTGCCTTCAGATGTACAGGTACCACCCAGTCACCCTTCCCTTCCCCTGTCCGTTGTCTTCAGATGTACAGGTACCATCCAGTCACCCTTCCCTTCCCCTGTCCGTTGCCTTCAGATGTACAGGTACCACCCAGTCACCCTTCCCTTCCCCTGTCCGTTGCCTTCAGATGTACAGGTACCATCCAGTCACCCTTCCCTTCCCCTGTCCGTTGCCTTCAGATGTACAGGTACCACCCAGTCACCCTTCCCTTCCCCTGTCCGTTGCCTTCAGATGTACAGGTACCACCCTTCCCTTCCCTTCCCCTGTCCGTTGCCTTCAGATGTGCAGGTACCACCAAACACCCTTCCCTTCCCTTCCCCTGTCCGTTGCCTTCAGATGTACAGGTACCACCCAGTCACCCTTCCCTTCCCTTCCCCTGTCCGTTGCCTTCAGATGTACAGGTACCACCCAAACACCCTTCCCTTCCCTTCCCCTGTCCGTTGCCTTCAGATGTACAGGTACCACCCAAACACCCTTCCCTTCCCTTCCCCTGTCCGTTGCCTTCAGATGTACAGGTACCATCCAGTCACCCTTCCCTTCCCCTGTCCGTTGCCTTCAGATGTACAGGTACCACCCAGTCACCCTTCCCTTCCCCTGTCCGTTGCCTTCAGATGTACAGGTACCACCCAGTCACCCTTCCCTTCCCCTGTCCGTTGCCTTCAGATGTACAGGTACCACCCAGTCACCCTTCCCTTCCCCTGTCCGTTGCCTTCAGATGTACAGGTACCACCCAAACACCCTTCCCTTCCCCTGTCCGTTGCCTTCAGATGTACAGGTACCACCCAAACACCCTTCCCTTCCCCTGTCCGTTGCCTTCAGATGTACAGGTACCACCCAGTCACCCTTCCCTTCCCCTGTCCGTTGCCTTCAGATGTACAGGTACCACCCAGTCACCCTTCCCTTCCCCTGTCCGTTGCCTTCAGATGTACAGGTACCACCCAGTCACCCTTCCCTTCCCCTGTCCGTTGCCTTTAGATGTACAGGTACCACCCAGTCACCCTTCCCTTCCCCTGTCCGTTGCCTTCAGATGTGCAGGTACCACCCAGTCACCCAAACACCCTTCCCTTCCCCTGTCCGTTGCCTTCAGATGTACAGGTACCACCCAGTCACCCTTCCCTTCCCCTGTCCGTTGCCTTCAGATGTACAGGTACCACCCAGTCACCCTTCCCTTCCCCTGTCCGTTGCCTTCAGATGTACAGGTACCACCCAAACACCCTTCCCTTCCCTTCCCCTGTCCGTTGCCTTTAGATGTACAGGTACCACCCAGTCACCCTTCCCTTCCCCTGTCCGTTGCCTTCAGATGTACAGGTACCACCCAGTCACCCTTCCCTTCCCCTGTCCGTTGCCTTCAGATGTACAGGTACCACCCAGTCACCCTTCCCTTCCCCTGTCCGTTGCCTTCAGATGTACAGGTACCACCCAAACACCCTTCCCTTCCCTTCCCCTGTCCGTTGCCTTTAGATGTACAGGTACCACCCAGTCACCCTTCCCTTCCCCTGTCCGTTGCCTTCAGATGTACAGGTACCACCCAGTCACCCTTCCCTTCCCCTGTCCGTTGCCTTCAGATGTACAGGTACCACCCAAACACCCTTCCCTTCCCCTGTCCGTTGCCTTCAGATGTGCAGGTACCACCCAGTCACCCAAACACCCTTCCCTTCCCCTGTCCGTTGCCTTTAGATGTACAGGTACCACCCAGACACCCTTCCCTTCCCCTGTCCGTTGCCTTCAGATGTACAGGTACCACCCAGTCACCCTTCCCTTCCCCTGTCCGTTGCCTTCAGATGTACAGGTACCACCCAGTCACCCTTCCCTTCCCCTGTCCGTTGCCTTCAGATGTACAGGTACCACCCAGTCACCCTTCCCTTCCCCTGTCCGTTGCCTTCAGATGTACAGGTACCACCCAGTCACCCTTCCCTTCCCCTGTCCGTTGCCTTCAGATGTACAGGTACCACCCAAACACCCTTCCCTTCCCTTCCCCTGTCCGTTGCCTTTAGATGTACAGGTACCACCCAGTCACCCTTCCCTTCCCCTGTCCGTTGCCTTCAGATGTACAGGTACCACCCAGTCACCCTTCCCTTCCCCTGTCCGTTGCCTTCAGATGTACAGGTACCACCCAGTCACCCTTCCCTTCCCCTGTCCGTTGCCTTCAGATGTACAGGTACCACCCAGTCACCCTTCCCTTCCCCTGTCCGTTGCCTTCAGATGTACAGGTACCACCCAAACACCCTTCCCTTCCCTTCCCCTGTCCGTTGCCTTTAGATGTACAGGTACCACCCAGTCACCCTTCCCTTCCCCTGTCCGTTGCCTTCAGATGTACAGGTACCACCCAGTCACCCTTCCCTTCCCCTGTCCGTTGCCTTCAGATGTACAGGTACCACCCAAACACCCTTCCCTTCCCCTGTCCGTTGCCTTCAGATGTGCAGGTACCACCCAGTCACCCAAACACCCTTCCCTTCCCCTGTCCGTTGCCTTTAGATGTACAGGTACCACCCAGACACCCTTCCCTTCCCCTGTCCGTTGCCTTCAGATGTACAGGTACCACCCAGTCACCCTTCCCTTCCCCTGTCCGTTGCCTTCAGATGTACAGGTACCACCCAGTCACCCTTCCCTTCCCCTGTCCGTTGCCTTCAGATGTACAGGTACCACCCAATCACCCTTCCCTTCCCCTGTCCGTTGCCTTCAGATGTACAGGTACCACCCAGTCACCCTTCCCTTCCCCTGTCCGTTGCCTTTAGATGTACAGGTACCACCCAGTCACCCTTCCCTTCCCCTGTCCGTTGCCTTCAGATGTACAGGTACCACCCAGTCACCCTTCCCTTCCCTTCCCCTGTCCGTTGCCTTCAGATGTACAGGTACCACCCAGTCACCCTTCCCTTCCCCTGTCCGTTGCCTTCAGATGTACAGGTACCACCCAGTCACCCCTCCCTTCCCCTGTCCGTTGCCTTCAGATGTACAGGTACCACCCAAACACCCTTCCCTTCCCTTCCCCTGTCCGTTGCCTTCAGATGTACAGGTACCATCCAGTCACCCTTCCCTTCCCCTGTCCGTTGCCTTCAGATGTACAGGTACCACCCAGTCACCCTTCCCTTCCCCTGTCTGTTGCCTTCAGATGTACAGGTACCACCCAGTCACCCTTCCCTTCCCCTGTCCGTTGCCTTCAGATGTACAGGTACCACCCAGTCACCCTTCCCTTCCCCTGTCCGTTGCCTTTAGATGTACAGGTACCACCCAGTCACCCTTCCCTTCCCCTGTCCGTTGCCTTCAGATGTACAGGTACCACCCAGTCACCCTTCCCTTCCCTTCCCCTGTCCGTTGCCTTCAGATGTACAGGTACCACCCAGTCACCCTTCCCTTCCCCTGTCCGTTGCCTTCAGATGTACAGGTACCACCCAGTCACCCTTCCCTTCCCCTGTCCGTTGCCTTCAGATGTACAGGTACCACCCAGTCACCCCTCCCTTCCCCTGTCCGTTGCCTTCAGATGTACAGGTACCACCCAAACACCCTTCCCTTCCCCTGTCCGTTGCCTTCAGATGTACAGGTACCATCCAGTCACCCTTCCCTTCCCCTGTCCGTTGCCTTCAGATGTACAGGTACCACCCAGTCACCCTTCCCTTCCCCTGTCCGTTGCCTTTAGATGTACAGGTACCACCCAGTCACCCTTCCCTTCCCCTGTCCGTTGCCTTCAGATGTGCAGGTACCACCCAGTCACCCAAACACCCTTCCCTTCCCCTGTCCGTTGCCTTTAGTTGTACAGGTACCACCCAGACACCCTTCCCTTCCCCTGTCCGTTGCCTTCAGATGTACAGGTACCACCCAGTCACCCTTCCCTTCCCCTGTCCGTTGCCTTTAGATGTACAGGTACCACCCAGTCACCCTTCCCTTCCCCTGTCCGTTGCCTTCAGATGTACAGGTACCACCCAGTCACCCTTCCCTTCCCCTGTCCGTTGCCTTCAGATGTACAGGTACCACCCAAACACCCTTCCCTTCCCTTCCCCTGTCCGTTGCCTTTAGATGTACAGGTACCACCCAGTCACCCTTCCCTTCCCCTGTCCGTTGCCTTCAGATGTACAGGTACCACCCAGTCACCCTTCCCTTCCCCTGTCCGTTGCCTTCAGATGTACAGGTACCACCCAGACACCCTTCCCTTCCCCTGTCCGTTGCCTTCAGATGTACAGGTACCACCCAGTCACCCTTCCCTTCCCCTGTCCGTTGCCTTCAGATGTACAGGTACCACCCAAACACCCTTCCCTTCCCTTCCCCTGTCCGTTGCCTTTAGATGTACAGGTACCACCCAGTCACCCTTCCCTTCCCCTGTCCGTTGCCTTCAGATGTACAGGTACCACCCAATCACCCTTCCCTTCCCCTGTCCGTTGCCTTCAGATGTACAGGTACCACCCAGTCACCCTTCCCTTCCCCTGTCCGTTGCCTTTAGATGTACAGGTACCACCCAGTCACCCTTCCCTTCCCCTGTCCGTTGCCTTCAGATGTACAGGTACCACCCAAACACCCTTCCCTTCCCCTGTCCGTTGCCTTTAGATGTACAGGTACCACCCAGTCACCCTTCCCCTGTCCGTTGCCTTCAGATGTACAGGTACCACCCAGTCACCCTTCCCTTCCCCTGTCCGTTGCCTTTAGATGTACAGGTACCACCCAGTCACCCTTCCCCTGTCCGTTGCCTTCAGATGTACAGGTACCACCCAGTCACCCTTCCCTTCCCCTGTCCGTTGCCTTCAGATGTACAGGTACCACCCAGTCACCCTTCCCTTCCCCTGTCCGTTGCCTTCAGATGTACAGGTACCACCCAGTCACCCCTCCCTTCCCCTGTCCGTTGCCTTCAGATGTACAGGTACCACCCAGTCACCCTTCCCTTCCCCTGTCCGTTGCCTTTAGATGTACAGGTACCACCCAGTCACCCTTCCCTTCCCCTGTCCGTTGCCTTCAGATGTACATGTACCACCAAACACCCTTCCCTTCCCCTGTCCGTTGCCTTCAGATGTACAGGTACCACCCAGTCACCCTTCCCTTCCCCTGTCCGTTGCCTTCAGATGTACAGGTACCACCCAGTCACCCTTCCCTTCCCCTGTCCGTTGCCTTCAGATGTACAGGTACCACCCAGTCACCCTTCCCTTCCCCTGTCCGTTGCCTTCAGATGTACAGGTACCACCCAGTCACCCTTCCCTTCCCCTGTCCGTTGCCTTCAGATGTACAGGTACCACCCAGTCACCCTTCCCTTCCCCTGTCCGTTGCCTTCAGATGTACAGGTACCACCCAGTCACCCTTCCCTTCCCCTGTCCGTTGCCTTCAGATGTACAGGTACCACCCAAACACCCTTCCCTTCCCTTCCCCTGTCCGTTGCCTTTAGATGTACAGGTACCACCCAGTCACCCTTCCCTTCCCCTGTCCGTTGCCTTCAGATGTACAGGTACCACCCAGTCACCCTTCCCTTCCCCTGTCCGTTGCCTTCAGATGTACAGGTACCACCCAGTCACCCTTCCCTTCCCCTGTCCGTTGCCTTTAGATGTACAGGTACCACCCAGTCACCCTTCCCTTCCCCTGTCCGTTGCCTTCAGATGTACAGGTACCACCCAAACACCCTTCCCTTCCCCTGTCCGTTGCCTTCAGATGTACAGGTACCACCCAGTCACCCTTCCCTTCCCCTGTCCGTTGCCTTCAGATGTACAGGTACCACCAAACACCCTTCCCTTCCCCTGTCCGTTGCCTTCAGATGTACAGGTACCACCCAGTCACCCTTCCCTTCCCCTGTCCGTTGCCTTTAGATGTACAGGTACCACCCAGTCACCCTTCCCTTCCCCTGTCCGTTGCCTTCAGATGTACAGGTACCACCCAGTCACCCTTCCCTTCCCCTGTCCGTTGCCTTCAGATGTACAGGTACCACCCAGTCACCCTTCCCTTCCCCTGTCCGTTGCCTTCAGATGTACAGGTACCACCCAGTCACCCCTCCCTTCCCCTGTCCGTTGCCTTCAGATGTACAGGTACCACCAAACACCCTTCCCTTCCCCTGTCCGTTGCCTTCAGATGTACAGGTACCACCCAGTCACCCTTCCCTTCCCCTGTCCGTTGCCTTCAGATGTACAGGTACCACCCAGTCACCCTTCCCTTCCCCTGTCCGTTGCCTTTAGATGTACAGGTACCACCCAGTCACCCTTCCCTTCCCCTGTCCGTTGCCTTCAGATGTACAGGTACCACCAAACACCCTTCCCTTCCCCTGTCCGTTGCCTTCAGATGTACAGGTACCACCCAGTCACCCTTCCCTTCCCCTGTCCGTTGCCTTTAGATGTACAGGTACCACCCAGTCACCCTTCCCTTCCCCTGTCCGTTGCCTTCAGATGTACAGGTACCACCCAGTCACCCTTCCCTTCCCCTGTCCGTTGCCTTCAGATGTACAGGTACCACCCAGTCACCCTTCCCTTCCCCTGTCCGTTGCCTTCAGATGTACAGGTACCACCAAACACCCTTCCCTTCCCCTGTCCGTTGCCTTCAGATGTACAGGTACCACCCAGTCACCCTTCCCTTCCCCTGTCCGTTGCCTTCAGATGTACAGGTACCACCCAGACACCCTTCC
Organism: Oncorhynchus masou masou; assembly: GCF_036934945.1. NCBI lineage: Eukaryota > Metazoa > Chordata > Actinopteri > Salmoniformes > Salmonidae > Oncorhynchus > Oncorhynchus masou. The sequence goes on along the minus strand of NW_027016550.1, from coordinate 1,537,117 downwards.
CTTCCCCTGTCCGTTGCCTTCAGATGTACAGGTACCACCCAGTCACCCTTCCCTTCCCCTGTCCGTTGCCTTTAGATGTACAGGTACCACCCAGTCACCCTTCCCTTCCCCTGTCCGTTGCCTTCAGATGTACAGGTACCACCCAGTCACCCTTCCCTTCCCCTGTCCGTTGCCTTTAGATGTACAGGTACCACCCAAACACCCTTCCCTTCCCCTGTCCGTTGCCTTCAGATGTACAGGTACCACCCAGTCACCCTTCCCTTCCCCTGTCCGTTGCCTTCAGATGTACAGGTACCACCCAGTCACCCCTCCCTTCCCCTGTCCGTTGCCTTCAGATGTACAGGTACCACCCAGTCACCCTTCCCTTCCCCTGTCCGTTGCCTTTAGATGTACAGGTACCACGCAGTCACCCTTCCCTTCCCCTGTCCGTTGCCTTCAGATGTACATGTACCACCAAACACCCTTCCCTTCCCCTGTCCGTTGCCTTCAGATGTACAGGTACCACCCAGTCACCCTTCCCTTCCCCTGTCCGTTGCCTTCAGATGTACAGGTACCACCCAGTCACCCTTCCCTTCCCCTGTCCGTTGCCTTCAGATGTACAGGTACCACCCAGTCACCCTTCCCTTCCCCTGTCCGTTGCCTTCAGATGTACAGGTACCACCAAACACCCTTCCCTTCCCCTGTCCGTTGCCTTCAGATGTACAGGTACCACCCAGTCACCCTTCCCTTCCCCTGTCCGTTGCCTTCAGATGTACAGGTACCACCCAAACACCCTTCCCTTCCCTTCCCCTGTCCGTTGCCTTTAGATGTACAGGTACCACCCAGTCACCCTTCCCTTCCCCTGTCCGTTGCCTTCAGATGTACAGGTACCACCCAAACACCCTTCCCTTCCCTTCCCCTGTCCGTTGCCTTTAGATGTACAGGTACCACCCAGTCACCCTTCCCTTCCCCTGTCCGTTGCCTTCAGATGTACAGGTACCACCCAGTCACCCTTCCCTTCCCCTGTCCGTTGCCTTCAGATGTACAGGTACCACCCAGTCACCCTTCCCTTCCCCTGTCCGTTGCCTTCAGATGTACAGGTACCACCCAGTCACCCTTCCCTTCCCCTGTCCGTTGCCTTCAGATGTACAGGTACCACCCAAACACCCTTCCCTTCCCCTGTCCGTTGCCTTTAGATGTACAGGTACCACCCAAACACCCTTCCCTTCCCCTGTCCGTTGCCTTCAGATGTACAGGTACCACCCAGTCACCCTTCCCTTCCCTGTCCGTTGCCTTCAGATGTACAGGTACCACCCAGTCACCCTTCCCTTCCCCTGTCCGTTGCCTTCAGATGTACAGGTACCACCCAAACACCCTTCCCTTCCCTTCCCCTGTCCGTTGCCTTTAGATGTACAGGTACCACCCAGTCACCCTTCCCTTCCCCTGTCCGTTGCCTTCAGATGTACAGGTACCACCCAAACACCCTTCCCTTCCCTTCCCCTGTCCGTTGCCTTTAGATGTACAGGTACCACCCAGTCACCCTTCCCTTCCCCTGTCCGTTGCCTTCAGATGTACAGGTACCACCCAGTCACCCTTCCCTTCCCCTGTCCGTTGCCTTCAGATGTACAGGTACCACCCAGTCACCCTTCCCTTCCCCTGTCCGTTGCCTTCAGATGTACAGGTACCACCCAGTCACCCTTCCCTTCCCCTGTCCGTTGCCTTCAGATGTACAGGTACCACCCAGTCACCCTTCCCTTCCCCTGTCCGTTGCCTTCAGATGTACAGGTACCACCCAGTCACCCTTCCCTTCCCCTGTCCGTTGCCTTCAGATGTACAGGTACCACGCAGTCACCCTTCCCTTCCCCTGTCCGTTGCCTTCAGATGTACAGGTACCACCCAGTCACCCTTCCCTTCCCCTGTCCGTTGCCTTTAGATGTACAGGTACCACCCAGTCACCCTTCCCTTCTCCTGTCCGTTGCCTTCAGATGTACAGGTACCACCCAGTCACCCTTCCCTTCCCCTGTCCGTTGCCTTCAGATGTACAGGTACCACCCAGTCACCCTTCCCTTCCCCTGTCCGTTGCCTTCAGATGTACAGGTACCACCCAAACACCCTTCCCTTCCCTTCCCCTGTCCGTTGCCTTTAGATGTACAGGTACCACCCAGTCACCCTTCCCTTCCCCTGTCCGTTGCCTTCAGATGTACAGGTACCACCCAGTCACCCTTCCCTTCCCCTGTCCGTTGCCTTCAGATGTACAGGTACCACCCAGTCACCCTTCCCTTCCCCTGTCCGTTGCCTTCAGATGTACAGGTACCACCCAGTCACCCTTCCCTTCCCCTGTCCGTTGCCTTCAGAGGTACAGGTACCACCCAAACACCCTTCCCTTCCCTTCCCCTGTCCGTTGCCTTTAGATGTACAGGTACCACCCAGTCACCCTTCCCTTCCCCTGTCCGTTGCCTTCAGATGTACAGGTACCACCCAGTCACCCTTCCCTTCCCCTGTCCGTTGCCTTTAGATGTACAGGTACCACCCAGTCACCCTTCCCTTCCCCTGTCCGTTGCCTTCAGATGTACAGGTACCACCCAGTCACCCTTCCCTTCCCCTGTCCGTTGCCTTCAGATGTACAGGTACCACCCAGTCACCCTTCCCTTCCCCTGTCCGTTGCCTTTAGATGTACAGGTACCACCCAGTCACCCTTCCCTTCCCCTGTCCGTTGCCTTTAGATGTACAGGTACCACCCAAACACCCTTCCCTTCCCCTGTCCGTTGCCTTCAGATGTACAGGTACCACCCAGTCACCCTTCCCTTCCCCTGTCCGTTGCCTTCAGATGTACAGGTACCACCCAGTCACCCCTCCCTTCCCCTGTCCGTTGCCTTCAGATGTACAGGTACCACCCAGTCACCCTTCCCTTCCCCTGTCCGTTGCCTTTAGATGTACAGGTACCACGCAGTCACCCTTCCCTTCCCCTGTCCGTTGCCTTCAGATGTACAGGTACCACCCAGTCACCCTTCCCTTCCCCTGTCCGTTGCCTTCAGATGTACAGGTACCACCCAAACACCCTTCCCTTCCCCTGTCCGTTGCCTTCAGATGTACAGGTACCACCCAAACACCCTTCCCTTCCCTTCCCCTGTCCGTTGCCTTCAGATGTACAGGTACCACCCAGTCACCCTTCCCTTCCCCTGTCCGTTGCCTTCAGATGTACAGGTACCACCAAACACCCTTCCCTTCCCCTGTCCGTTGCCTTCAGATGTACAGGTACCACCCAGTCACCCTTCCCTTCCCCTGTCCGTTGCCTTCAGATGTACAGGTACCACCCAGTCACCCTTCCCTTCCCCTGTCTGTTGCCTTCAGATGTACAGGTACCACCCAGTCACCCTTCCCTTCCCCTGTCCGTTGCCTTCAGATGTACAGGTACCACCCAGTCACCCTTCCCTTCCCCTGTCCGTTGCCTTTAGATGTACAGGTACCACCCAGTCACCCTTCCCTTCCCCTGTCCGTTGCCTTCAGATGTACAGGTACCACCCAAACACCCTTCCCTTCCCTTCCCCTGTCCGTTGCCTTTAGATGTACAGGTACCACCCAGTCACCCTTCCCTTCCCCTGTCCGTTGCCTTCAGATGTACAGGTACCACCCAGTCACCCTTCCCTTCCCCTGTCCGTTGCCTTCAGATGTACAGGTACCACCCAGTCACCCTTCCCTTCCCCTGTCCGTTGCCTTCAGATGTACAGGTACCACCCAGTCACCCTTCCCTTCCCCTGTCCGTTGCCTTCAGATGTACAGGTACCACCCAGTCACCCTTCCCTTCCCCTGTCCGTTGCCTTTAGATGTACAGGTACCACCCAGTCACCCTTCCCTTCCCCTGTCCGTTGCCTTCAGATGTACAGGTACCACCCAGTCACCCTTCCCTTCCCCTGTCCGTTGCCTTCAGATGTACAGGTACCACCCAGTCACCCCTCCCTTCCCCTGTCCGTTGCCTTCAGATGTACAGGTACCACCCAGTCACCCTTCCCTTCCCCTGTCCGTTGCCTTTAGATGTACAGGTACCACGCAGTCACCCTTCCCTTCCCCTGTCCGTTGCCTTCAGATGTACAGGTACCACCCAGTCACCCTTCCCTTCCCCTGTCCGTTGCCTTCAGATGTACAGGTACCACCCAGTCACCCTTCCCTTCCCCTGTCCGTTGCCTTCAGATGTACAGGTACCACCCAAACACCCTTCCCTTCCCCTGTCCGTTGCCTTCAGATGTACAGGTACCACCCAAACACCCTTCCCTTCCCTTCCCCTGTCCGTTGCCTTCAGATGTACAGGTACCACCCAGTCACCCTTCCCTTCCCCTGTCCGTTGCCTTCAGATGTACAGGTACCACCAAACACCCTTCCCTTCCCCTGTCCGTTGCCTTCAGATGTACAGGTACCACCCAGTCACCCTTCCCTTCCCCTGTCCGTTGCCTTCAGATGTACAGGTACCACCCAAACACCCTTCCCTTCCCCTGTCCGTTGCCTTCAGATGTACAGGTACCACCCAGTCACCCTTCCCTTCCCCTGTCCGTTGCCTTCAGATGTACAGGTACCACCCAGTCACCCTTCCCTTCCCCTGTCCGTTGCCTTTAGATGTACAGGTACCACCCAGTCACCCTTCCCTTCCCCTGTCCGTTGCCTTCAGATGTACAGGTACCACCCAAACACCCTTCCCTTCCCTTCCCCTGTCCGTTGCCTTTAGATGTACAGGTACCACCCAGTCACCCTTCCCTTCCCCTGTCCGTTGCCTTCAGATGTACAGGTACCACCCAGTCACCCTTCCCTTCCCCTGTCCGTTGCCTTCAGATGTACAGGTACCACCCAGTCACCCTTCCCTTCCCCTGTCCGTTGCCTTCAGATGTACAGGTACCACCCAGTCACCCTTCCCTTCCCCTGTCCGTTGCCTTCAGATGTACAGGTACCACCCAGTCACCCTTCCCTTCCCCTGTCCGTTGCCTTCAGATGTACAGGTACCACCCAGTCACCCTTCCCTTCCCCTGTCCGTTGCCTTCAGATGTACAGGTACCACCCAGTCACCCTTCCCTTCCCCTGTCCGTTGCCTTCAGATGTACAGGTACCACCCAGTCACCCTTCCCTTCCCCTGTCCGTTGCCTTCAGATGTACAGGTACCACCCAGTCACCCTTCCCTTCCCCTGTCCGTTGCCTTTAGATGTACAGGTACCACCCAGTCACCCTTCCCTTCCCCTGTCCGTTGCCTTCAGATGTACAGGTACCACCCAGTCACCCTTCCCTTCCCCTGTCCGTTGCCTTTAGATGTACAGGTACCACCCAAACACCCTTCCCTTCCCTTCCCCTGTCCGTTGCCTTCAGATGTACAGGTACCACCCAGTCACCCTTCCCTTCCCCTGTCCGTTGCCTTCAGATGTACAGATACCACCCAGTCACCCTTCCCTTCCCTTCCCCTGTCCGTTGCCTTCAGATGTACAGGTACCACCCAGTCACCCTTCCCTTCCCCTGTCCGTTGCCTTTAGATGTACAGGTACCACCCAGTCACCCTTCCCTTCCCCTGTCCATTGCCTCTTATAGCCCTGGGGGAGGAGGCTCTTATAGCCCTGGGGGAAGGAGGCCCTTATATCCCTGGGGGAGGAGGCTCTTATAGCCCTGGGGGAGGAGGCTCTTATAGCCCTGGGGGAAGGAGGCTCTTATAGCCCTGGGATAAGGAGGCTCTTATAGCCCTGGGGGAAGGAGGCTCTTATAGCCCTGGGGGAAGGAGGCTCTGAGCCCTGGGGGAAGGAGAATCTGAGCCCTGTGGGGAGGAGGCTCTAAGCCCTGGGGGAAGGAGGCCCTTATAGCCCTGGGGGAAGGAGGCTCTTAGCCCTGGGGGAGGAGGCTCTTATAGCCCTTGGTGAAGTAGGCTCTTATAGCCCTGGGGGAGGAGGCTCTTATAGCCCTGTGGGGAGGAGGCTCTTATAGCCCTGGGGGAGGAGGCTCTTATATCCCTGGGGGAGGAGGCTCTTATAGCCCTGGGGGAGGAGGCTCTTATATCCCTGGGGGAGGAGGCTCTTATATCCCTGGGGGAGGAGGCTCTTATATCCCTGGGGGAGGAGGGTCTTACAGCCCTGGGGGAGGAGGCTCTTATAGCCCTGGGGAAAGAGGCTCTTATAGCCCTGGGATAAGGAGGCTCTTATAGCCCTGGGATAAGGAGGCTCTTATAGCCCTGGGGGAGGAGGCCCTTATAGCCCTGGGTGAAGGAGAATCTGAGCCCTGTGGGGAGGAGGCTCTGAGCCCTGTGGGAAGAAGGCCCTTATAGCCCTGGGGGAGGAGGCCCTTATAGCCCTGGGGGAAGGAGGCCCTTATAGCTCTGGGGGAAGGAGGCTCTTATAGCCCTGGGATAAGGAGGCTCTTAGCCCTGGGATAAGGAGGCTCTTAGCCTTGGGCGAAGGAGGCTCTTAGCCCTGGGCGAAGGAGGCTCTGACCCCTGGGATAAGGAGGCTCTTAGCCCTGGGATAAGGAGGCTCTTAGCCCTGGGCGAAGGAGGCTCTTAGCCCTGGAATAAGGAGGCTCTTAGCCCTGGAATAAGGAGGCTCTTAGCCCTGGAATAAGGAGGCTCTTAGCCCTGGGAGGCCCTTATAGCCTCTAAGCCCTGGGTGAAGGAGGTTCTTATAGTTGGCCTGCTCCAGAGCAGGATTAGCACAGACTTTGAAGGGGGAAACGCATATAATTTTCACTGTGCCAATCACAAAAGCTGCATTTTCACTTAATTTGCATATGCCTGTGCTGCGTTCTTCACTCTATTTTAATAAGGACAATTTATACTATTTCATCCTTCCTGTAAAACCTGACAGGGAAACAAAATAACGAAATCAAGTGCCAAAAACTTTGGCTGCTACGGCTAACGGTTGCTATGGCTAACGGTTGCTATGGCTAACAAAAACGGTTGCTACGGCTAACGGTTGCTATGCAAGCTAACGTCTTCTCGCTCAGCCAGCCAACTGAAGCCACAAACTCTTACATCTGAAAAGGGCCACAAATTCTCCACATCTTAATCTGTTTTCATAGCTTCTCTATTGACGTTTCATTTCAATCCATTATAATAATAATTGGTGCATGATTTTGCCTCTGGGTCAGAAAAGTTTACGTCTCGTCAGTGCACAGAATTCTCTGTAGGGGGGAAAGAGGTGGCAATTTCAAAAGTGATAAACATTGTTTATCTGACAGGCAGACAGCAAGTTTTATACAAACCATCACTGTTGGAAATCAAATGATAGGCTATCAAATGCTAGGCTGTCAAATGCTAGCAAGAGCAGATAATGTTTTTTTTTTAATGCCTTATTGCTTATATCATTGGTCCCGTGGCAGAGATAGAATGTTGGTCGAAAGTGTGTTTGTCCACCCAGGGCTTTAGAATACCAGTGTGAATCCTTATCCCAGGGCTTTAGAATACCGGTGTGAATCCTTATCCCAGGGCTTTAGAATACCAGTGTGAATCCTTATCCCGGGGCTTTAGAATACCGGTGTGAATCCTTATCCCAGGGATTTAGAATGTCGGTGTGAATCCTTATCCCAGGGCTTTAGAATACCAGTGTGAATCCTTATCCCAGGGCTTTAGAATACAGGTGTGAATCCTTATCCCAGGCCTTTAGAATACCAGTGTGAATCCTTATCCCAGGGCTTTAGAATGTCGGTGTGAATCCTTATCCCAGGGCTTTAGAATACCAGCGTGAATCCTTAGCCACAGGGCTTTAGAATACCAGCGTGAATCCTTATCCCAGGGCTTTAGAATACCAGTGTGAATCCTTAGCCCGGGGCTAAAGCTTAGCCCGGGGCTACGAACAATGCAGTGTGAAAAGGCCTTTTGTGTTTGCATTTGTCCTCCCTCAGTGCAGCAGTCCAGTTTCTATGGTTACATGGGGATGCTGCCCAAGAGATACACACAGGGGGTGATGACTGGAGAAAGTAAGAGCTGTCATCTTCGTTATATTACTGTATATTCTATACATCTGCATTATATCACTGTATATTCTATGCATCTTCATTATTACTGTATATTCTATACATCTTCATTATATTACTGTATATTCTATACATCTGCATTATATTACTGTATATTCTATTCATATTCATTATATTACTGTATATTCTATGCATCTCCATTATATTACTGTATATTCTATACATCTGCATTATATTACTGTATATTCTATGCATCTTCATTATATTACTGTATATTCTATACATCTTCATTATATTACTGTATATTCTATGCATCTTCATTATATTACTGTATATTCTATACCTCTTCGTTATATTACTGTATATTCTATACATCTTCGTTATATTACTGTATATTCTATACCTCTTCGTTATATTACTGTATATTCTATACCTCTTCGTTATATTACTGTATATTCTATACATCTTCATTATATTACTGTATATTCTATGCATCTTCATTATATTACTGTATATTCTATACCTCTTCGTTATATTACTGTATATTCTATGCATCTTCATTATATTACTGTATATTCTATACATCTTCATTATATTACTGTATATTCTATACATCTGCATTATATTACTGTAAATTATATTCATCTTCATTATATTACTGTATATTCTATGCATCTTCATTATATTACTGTATATTCTATACATCTGCATTATATTACTGTATATTCTATGCATCTTCATTATATTACTGTATATTCTATGCATCTTCATTATATTACTGTATATTCTATACATCTTCATTATATTACTGTATATTCTATGCATCTTCATTATATTACTGTATATTCTATACCTCTTTGTTATATTACTGTATATTCTATACATCTTCGTTATATTACTGTATATTCTATACCTCTTCGTTATATTACTGTATATTCTATACCTCTTCGTCATATTACTGTATATTCTATACATCTTCATTATATTACTGTATATTGTATGCATCTTCATTATATTACTGTATATTCTATACCTCTTCGTTATATTACTGTATATTCTATGCATCTTCATTATATTACTGTATATTCTATACCTCTTCGTTATATTACTGTATATTCTATACCTCTTCGTTATATTACTGTATATTCTATACCTCTTCGTTATATTACTGTATATTCTATACCTCTTCGTTATATTACTGTATATTCTATACATCTTCATTATATTACTGTATATTCTATACATCGTCATCCCTCTCTCCAGGTACAGTAGGTGTAATCATCTCTCTGAGTCATATCTTCACTAATCCTCTCTCTCCTCTCCTCCCTCTCTCCAGGTACAGCAGGTGTAATCATCTCTCTGAGTCATATCTTCACTAATCCTCTCCTCTCTCTCCTCTCCTCCCTCTCTCCAGGTACAGTAGGTGTAATCATCTCTCTGAGTCATATCTTCACTAATCCTCTCTCTCCACTCCTCTCCTCCCTCTCTCCAGGTACAGCAGGTGTAATCATCTCTCTGAGTCATATCTTCACTAATCCTCTCCTCTCTCTCCTCTCCTCCCTCTCTCCAGGTACAGCAGGTGTAATCATCTCTCTGAGTCATATCTTCACTAATCCTCTCCTCTCTCTCCTCTCCTCCCTCTCTCCAGGTACAGTAGGTGTAATCATCTCTCTGAGTCATATCTTCACTAATCCTCTCCTCTCTCTCCTCTCCTCCCTCTCTCCAGGTACAGCAGGTGTAATCATCTCTCTGAGTCATATCTTCACTAATCCTCTCTCTCCTCTCCTCCCTCTCTCCAGGTACAGCAGGTGTAATCATCTCTCTGAGTCGTATCTTCACTAATCCTCTCCTCTCTCTCCTCTCCTCTCTCTCTCCAGGTACAGCAGGTGTAATCATCTCTCTGAGTCGTATCTTCACTAAACTCCTGATCAGTAACGAGAGGATAAACACACTCATCTTCTTCCTGGTGTCCATCACCATGGAGATGCTCTGCTTCCTTCTCCACCTCATTGTCCGTCGCTCACGATTCGTCCGTTACTACACAGGCCCCACCCACCGGGGTCACAGCCTGGGGAAAGGTCATGACATCAGGTCGGAGGTCAGCGGGACAGGATACAGGGTTCACCACGACGTCACAACAGAGGAAGTAAGATTTGTAAGTCAGTCTAGACCTGGGGGGAGAGTGGTTTTATGGGATAATCAGGTATATTGGTGGGATAATCAGGTAGAGTGGTTCTATGGGATAATCAGGTAGAGTGGTGGGATAATCAGGTAGAGTGGTGGGATAATCAGGTAGATTGGTGGGATATTCAGGTAGAGTGGTGGGATATTCAGGTAGAGTGGTGGGATAATCAGGTAGAGTGGTGGGATAATCAGGTAGAGTGGTGGGATAATCAGGTAGAGTGGTTCTATGGGATAATCAGGTAGAGTGGTGGGATATTCAGGTAGAGTGGTGGGATAATCAGGTAGATTGGTGGGATATTCAGGTAGAGTGGTGGGATAATCAGGTAGATTGGTGGGATATTCAGGTAGAGTGGTGGGATATTCAGGTAGAGTGGTGGGATAATCAGGTAGAGTGGTGGGATAATCAGGTAGAGTGGTGGGATATTCAGGTAGAGTGGTGGGATAATCAGGTAGATTGGTGGGATATTCAGGTAGAGTGGTGGGATATTCAGGTAGAGTGGTGGGATAATCAGGTAGAGTGGTGGGATAATCAGGTAGAGTGGTGGGATAATCAGGTAGAGTGGTTCTATGGGATAATCAGGTAGAGTGGTGGGATATTCAGGTAGAGTGGTGGGATATTCAGGTAGAGTGGTGGGATAATCAGGTAGTGGTGGGATAATCAGGTAGAGTGGTGGGATAATCAGGTAGAGTGGTGGGATAATCAGGTAGAGTGGTGGGATAATCAGGTAGAGTGGTGGGATAATCAGGTAGTGGTGGGATAATCAGGTAGTGGTGGGATAATCAGGTAGAGTGGTGGGATAATCAGGTAGAGTGGTGGGATAATCAGGTAGAGTGGTGGGATAATCAGGTAGAGTGGTGGGATAATCAGGTAGAGTGGTGGGATAATCAGGTAGAGTGGTGGGATAATCAGGTAGAGTGGTCTATGGTATAATCAGGTAGAGTGGTTCTATGGGATAATCAGGTAGAGTGGTGGGATAATCAGGTCGTGGTGGGATAATCAGGTAGAGTGGTGGGATAATCAGGTAGAGTGGTCTATGGTATAATCAGGTAGAGTGGTTCTATGGGATAATCAGGTAGAGTGGTTCTATGGGATAATCAGGTAGAGTGGTGGGATAATCAGGTAGTGGTGGGATAATCAGGTAGTGGTGGGATAATCAGGTAGTGGTGGGATAATCAGGTAGAGTGGTGGATAATCAGGTAGAGTGGTGGGATAATCAGGTAGTGGTGGGATAATCAGGTAGTGGTGGGATAATCAGGTAGAGTGGTGGATAATCAGGTAGAGTGGTGGGATAATCAGGTAGTGGTGGGATAATCAGGTAGTGGTGGGATAATCAGGTAGAGTGGTGGGATATTCAGGTAGAGTGGTGGGATAATCAGGTAGAGTGGTGGGATAATCAGGTAGAGTGGTGGGATAATCAGGTAGAGTGGTGGGATAATCAGGTAGTGGTGGGATAATCAGGTAGAGTGGTGGGATAATCAGGTAGAGTGGTGGGATATTCAGGTAGAGTGGTGGGATAATCAGGTAGTGGTGGGATAATCAGGTAGAGTGGTGGGATATTCAGGTAGAGTGATGGGATAATCAGGTAGAGTGGTTCTATGGGATAATCAGGTAGAGTGGTGGGATAATCAGGTAGTGGTGGGATAATCAGGTAGAGTGGTGGATAATCAGGTAGAGTGGTGGGATAATCAGGTAGTGGTGGGATAATCAGGTAGTGGTGGGATAATCAGGTAGAGTGGTGGGATATTCAGGTAGAGTGGTGGGATAATCAGGTAGAGTGGTGGGATAATCAGGTAGAGTGGTGGGATAATCAGGTAGAGTGGTGGGATAATCAGGTAGAGTGGTGGGATAATCAGGTAGAGTGGTGGGATAATCAGGTAGTGGTGGGATAATCAGGTAGAGTGGTGGATAATCAGGTAGAGTGGTGGGATAATCAGGTAGTGGTGGGATAATCAGGTAGTGGTGGGATAATCAGGTAGAGTGGTGGGATAATCAGGTAGAGTGGTGGGATATTCAGGTAGAGTGGTGGGATAATCAGGTAGAGTGGTGGGATAATCAGGTAGAGTGGTGGGATAATCAGGTAGCGTGGTGGGATAATCAGGTAGAGTGGTGGGATAATCAGGTAGAGTGGTGGGATAATCAGGTAGAGTGGTGGGATAATCAGGTAGAGTGGTGGGATAATCAGGTAGAGTGGTGGGATAATCAGGTAGAGTGGTGGGATAATCAGGTAGAGTGGTGGTATAATCAGGTAGAGTGGTGGGATAATCAGGTAGAGTGGTGGGATAATCAGGTAGAGTGGTGGGATAATCAGGTAGCGTGGTGGGATAATCAGGTAGAGTGGTGGGATAATCAGGTAGAGTGGTGGGATAATCAGGTAGAGTGGTGGGATAATCAGGTAGAGTGGTGGGATAATCAGGTAGAGTGGTGGGATAATCAGGTAGAGTGGTGGGATAATCAGGTAGAGTGGTGGGATAATCAGGTAGAGTGGTGGGATAATCAGGTAGAGTGGTTCTATGGGATAATCAGTTAGAGTGGTTCTATGGGATAATCAGGTAGAGTGGTGGGATAATCCGGTAGAGTGGTGGGATAATCAGGTAGAGTGGTGGGATAATCAGGTAGAGTGGTTCTATGGGATAATCAGGTAGAGTGGTGGGATAATCCGGTAGAGTGGTGGGATAATCAGGTAGAGTGGTGGGATAATCAGGTAGAGTGGTGGGATAATCAGGTAGAGTGGTGGGATATTCAGGTAGAGTGGTGGGATAATCAGGTAGAGTGGTGGGATAATCAGGTAGAGTGGTGGGATAATCAGGTAGAGTGGTGGGATAATCAGGTAGAGTGGTGGGATAATCAGGTAGAGTGGTGGGATAATCAGGTAGAGTGGTGGGATAATCAGGTAGAGTGGTGGGATAATCAGGTAGAGTGGTGGGATAATCAGGTAGAGTGGTGGGATAATCAGGTAGAGTGGTGGGATAATCAGCTAGAGTGGTGGGATAATCAGGTGGAGTGGTGGGATAATCAGGTAGAGTGGTGGGATAATCAGGTAGAGTGGTGGGATAATCAGGTAGAGTGGTGGGATAATCAGGTAGAGTGGTGGGATAATCAGGTAGAGTGGTGGGATAATCAGGTAGAGTGGTTCTTCTGGCCTGGAGCCCTGCTGCAACTTATGGAGCAGAAATGAGAGGGGGTGTGTCTCTATATTACTAATGGAATTTCGGCATATTGCCACATGCATCGCTCTGACTACATCTCCTACATACTGAAACAAGGTTACGTCAACCTGCTGAACACACACACACACACACACACACACACACACACACACACGAAGACCATCATAGACGATCATTTCCCTCTGTAAATCATCCCTAAATATCTACGGGACCTGGTTGACCTGACACGTTGGGGTTCAGGTGATAGCCTGACCCTTGATTATTCACTCCAGAGGAAACCAGGAGAGGAGAGGAGACAAGGAGACAAGGAGGCTATGAAGTGTTTGTCTCATCTCAGGGTAACGGAGTGGTGGCGACAACGTCGCCATCTGATGATGTCACAGATGAGTTCACAGGAGGGACGTACGTTCGGTTTGGAGTCCCTAAAGACAAGATCCGGAGAAGCTGGCCTGGACTACGAGGTAACAACCACATCTATACCTGTCTGTCTGTCTGTCTGTCTGTCTGTCTGTCTGTCTGTCTGTCTGTCTGCATCACAGACTCAATCAGGGACATGTTGAAAATGTCAGTGAAGACACTTGCCAGTTGGTCAGTGCATGCTCGCAGTACACGTCCTGGTAATCTGTCTGGCCCCGCAACCTTGTCTATGTTGAGCTGTTTAAAGGTCTTACTCACGTCGGCTATGAAGAGCGTGATCACACAGTCGTCCGGAACAGCTGCTGCTCTCATGCATGCCTCAGTTTTGCTTCCCTCGAAGCGAGTATATAAGTGATTTTGCTCATCTGGTAGGCTCGTGTTGCTGGGCAGCTAGTGGCTGTGCTTCCCTTTTTTCTCTGTAATGGTTTGTAAGTCCTGCCACATCCGATGAGTATCAGAGCTGGTGTAGTACGATTCAATCTTAGCCCTGTATTGGCGCTTTGCCTGTTTGATGGTTCATCGCAGGACATAGCAGGATTTCTTGTAAGCTTCCGGGTTACAGTTCCGCTCCTTGAAAGCGGCAACTCTACCCTTCAGCTCAGTGCGAATGTTGCCTGTAATCCATGGCTTCTGGTTGGGGTATGTACGTACAGTCACTGTGTGTACTCCTCAATGCCATTGGGAGGAATCCCGGAACATGTTCCAGTCTGTGCCGCAAAACGGTCCTGTAGCTTAGCATCTGCTTCATCTGACCATGTTTTTATAGACCGAGTCACTGGTGCTTCCTGCCTTAATTTGAGCTTGTCAGCAGGAATCAGGAGGATATAATTATGGTCACTTGCCAAATGGAGGGCGAGGGAGAGCTTCGTATGTGTCTCTGTGTGGAGTAAAGGTGGTCCAGAGTTCTTTACCTCTGGTTGCACATTTAACATGTTGATTTGATTTGGTAAAAACTGATTTAAGTTTCCCTGCATTAAAGTCTCCGGCCACTAGGAGCGCCGCCTCTGGGTGAGCGGTTTCCTGTTTGCTTATTTCCTCACACAGCTGACTGAGTGCGGTCTTCGTGCCAGCATCTGTCTGTGGCAGTACATAAACAGCCCTCAGCCTCTGACTTGGTCCTGTCTTGCCAACAGCAACTCAGAGGTGACCTCTTTTATGCAAGAATGATTTGCTGATTGAATAATTGTGCAAAGAAGTTTTGCACATGTGCAGAAGAGGTTCATGGGAGATTAAAAAAAATTGTATCAGCTGTGACCAAATGTTTTAATTTGGTTTGACATCATTTTGCTCAAGTTTTGCATTTTTTGTAGAGAGTTGTGTTTACTGTTTTGGGGAAAAAATGTGCTTAGCATTTGCATTGTGTGTGAAAACAAAGAGAAATGACTTAGAGTTTATCACCAAGTAATACTGTCATAGTGCTCATTAGGTTGTGATGGAGATCAGTTCCACCCCAGTTTCATTCAAAGTGTCTTAGCGATCGAGAGAAACTGTAATGTCGAATGAGTAGTGTGCTTGTAAACACAATGATTCTACCCAATGTTTGTACACTACGGATACAAACAGCATTCCTCTTCCCTCGTTCCCCCTCTCTTCTCTTCTCACCCCTCCTCCCTCCCCTCCACCTCCTCCCCCTCCCTCTCCTCCATCTCCTCCCCTCCCCCTTCTCCCTCCCCAACTCCTCCTCTTCCCCTTCTCCCTCTTCCCCCTCCACTCCCTTCTCCCCCTCCCTCCTCCTCTTCTCCCCCTTCTCCACCCCCCCTTCTCCCTTTCCCCCTCCCTCCTCCTCTTCTCCCCCTCCCTCTCCTCCCTTCTCCCCCTCCCTCCTCCTCTTCTCCCACCTTCTCCCCCTCACTTTCCTCCCCTCCCCCTTCTCCTCCCCCCCCCCTCCTCCCCCCCCTTCTCCACCCCCTTCTCCCTTTCCCCCTCCCTCCCCCCCCCCTTCTCCCTTTCCCCCTCCCTCCTCCTCTTCTCACCTCTTCTCCACCCCCTCCCTCTCCCCCCTTCTCCCTTCTCCCCCTCCCTCCTCCTCTCCCCCCTTCTCCCCCCCTCTCCTCCCCTCCCCCTTCTCCTCCCCCTCCCTCCTCCTCTTCTCCCCCCCTCCCTCCTCCTCTCTCCCCCTCCCTCTCCTCCCCCTCCACTCTCTTCTCCCCTCCCTCTCCTCCCCCTCCACTCCCTTCTCCCCCTCCCTCTCCTCCCCTCCCCCTCCCCCTTCTCCCCCTCCCTCCCTCCCCCTCCCCCTTCTCCCTTCTCCCCCTCCCTCTCCCTCCCCTCCCCCTTCTCCCTTCTCCCCCTCCCTCCCTCCCCTCCCCCTTCTCCCTTCTCCCCCTCCTCCTCTTCTCCTCCCCCTTCCTCTCCTCCCGCCTCGCTTTCGCCCCTCCCTCCCCTCCCCCTTCTCCACACCCCCCTCCCTCCTCCTCTTCTCCCTCTCCTCCACCCACCCCCCTCCCTTCTCCCCCTCCACCCCCCTTCTCCACCCCCCCCCTCCCTCCTCCTCTTCTCCTCCCCCTTCCTCTCCCTCCCCCTCCCTTTCGCCCCTCCCTCTCCTCCCCCTTCTCCCACACCCCCTCCCTCCTCCTCTTCTCCCTCTCCTCCACCCCCCCTTCTCCACACCCACTCCCTCCTCCTCTTCTCCCCCTCCCTCTCCCCCTTCTCCACCCCCCTCCCTCTCCCCCTCCACCCCCCTCCCTCTCCCCCTCCCTCTCCCCCTCCCTCTCCCCCTTCTCCACCCCCCCCCTTCTCCCTTCTCCCCCTCCCCCTCCTCTCCTCCCCTCCCCCCTCCTCTCCTCCACTCCCCCTTCTCCACCCCCCTCCCCCCCCTTCAGATATGTTTCTTCACAGGTACATCGTTGCCAGGGTGATCTGGGCCTACATGTTGTCTATAGCAGTGACCTATAGCATCACTCTGTGTCTGTTTCCTGGTCTGGAATCAGAGATACGCAACCCAACCCTGGGGGAGTGGCTACCTATACTCATCATGGCCACATTCAACATGGCCGACTTCGTAGGCAAGGTCAGTTTACTTGTCCAGTGTTCTTAAACCTCTCCTTGGGGAGAAGGAGAGGTTTGGAACGGATGGGGGTCCCCGAGGAGAGGTTTGGAACAACTGGATGGATGGTATGGATGGTTGAATGGATGGTAGGAATGTAGATAGATGGATGGATGGTAGGAATGTAGATAGATGGATGGATGGTAGGAATGTAGATAGATGGATGGATGGATGGTAGGAATGTAGACAGATGGATGGATGGTAGGAATGTAGATAGATGGATGGATGGATGGTAGGAATGTAGATAGATGGATGGATGGATGGATGGATGGATGGATGGATGGATGGATGGATGGTAGGAATGTAGATAGATGGATGGATGGTAGGAATGTAGATAGATGGATGGATGGTAGGAATGTAGATAGATGGATGGATGGTAGGAATGTAGACAGATGGATGGATGGTAGGAATGTAGATAGATGGATGGATGGTAGGAATGTAGATAGATGGATGGATGGTAGGAATGTAGATAGATGGATGGATGGTAGGAATGTAGATAGATGGATGGATGGATGGATGGATAGATGGTAGGAATGTAGATTGATGGATGGATGGATGGATGGATGGTAGGAATGTAGATAGATGGATGGATGGATGGTAGGAATGTAGATAGATGGATGGATGGATGGTAGGAATGTAGATGGATGGATGGATGGATGGTAGGAATGTAGATAGATGGATGGATGGATGGATGGTAGGAATGTAGATAGATGGATGGTAGGAATGTAGATGGATGGATGGATGGATGGATGGATGGATGGATGGATGGTAGGAATGTAGATAGATGGATGGATGGTAGGAATGTAGATAGATGGATGGATGGATGGATGGATGGTAGGAATGTAGATTGATGGATGGATGGATGGTAGGAATGTAGATAGATGGATGGATGGATGGTAGGAATGTAGATTGATGGATGGATGGATGGTAGGAATGTAGATAGATAGATGGATGGATGGTAGGAATGTAGATTGATGGATGGATGGATGGTAGGAATGTAGATAGATGGATGGATGGATGGTAGGAATGTAGATAGATGGATGGATGGATGGTAGGAATGTAGATAGATGGATGGATGGATGGTAGGAATGTAGATAGATGGATGGATGGATGGTAGGAATGTAGATAGATGGATGGATGGATGGATGGTAGGAATGTAGATAGATGGATGGATAGATGGATGGATGGTAGGAATGTAGATTGATAGATGGATGGTAGGAATGTAGATTGATGGATGGATGGTAGGAATGTAGATAGATGGATGGATGGATGGTAGGAATGTAGATAGATGGATGGATGGATGGTAGGAATGTAGATAGATGGATGGATGGATGGATGGATGGATGGTAGGAATGTAGATAGATAGATGGATGGATGGTAGGAATGTAGATAGATGGATGGATGGATGGTAGGAATGTAGATAGATTGATGGATGGATGGTAGGAATGTAGATAGATGGATGGATGGATGGTAGGAATGTAGATGGATGGATGGATGGTAGGAATGTAGATAGATAGATGGATGGATGGTAGGAATGTAGATAGATGGATGGATGGATGGTAGGAATGTAGATAGATAGATGGATGGATGGTAGGAATGTAGATAGATGGATAGATGGATGGTAGGAATGTAGATTGATGGATGGATGGTAGGAATGTAGATAGATAGATGGATGGATGGTAGGAATGTAGATAGATGGATGGATGGATGGATGGATGGTAGGAATGTAGATAGATAGATGGATGGATGGTAGGAATGTAGATAGATAGATGGATGGATGGTAGGAATGTAGATAGATGGATGGATGGATGGTAGGAATGTAGATAGATTGATGGATGGATGGTAGGAATGTAGATAGATAGATGGATGGATGGT
Organism: Oncorhynchus masou masou; assembly: GCF_036934945.1. Classification (NCBI taxonomy): domain Eukaryota; kingdom Metazoa; phylum Chordata; class Actinopteri; order Salmoniformes; family Salmonidae; genus Oncorhynchus; species Oncorhynchus masou. The sequence goes on along the minus strand of NW_027016550.1, from coordinate 1,518,519 downwards.
AGGAATGTAGATAGATGGATGGATGGATGGTAGGAATGTAGATAGATTGATGGATGGATGGTAGGAATGTAGATAGATGGATGGATGGATGGTAGGAATGTAGATAGATGGATGGATGGATGGTAGGAATGTAGATTGATGGATGGATGGATGGTAGGAATGTAGATAGATGGATGGATGGATGGTAGGAATGTAGATTGATGGATGGATGGATGGTAGGAATGTAGATAGATGGATGGATGGATGGATGGTAGGAATGTAGATAGATGGATGGATGGATGGATGGTAGGAATGTAGATTGATGGATGGATGGATGGTAGGAATGTAGATAGATGGATGGATGGATGGATGGATAGATGGATGGATGGTAGGAATGTAGATAGATGGATGGATGGTAGGAATGTAGATAGATGGATGGATGGATGGTAGGAATGTAGATTGATGGATGGATGGTAGGAATGTAGATTGATGGATGGATGGATGGATGGATGGTAGGAATGTAGATAGATGGATGGATGGATGGTAGGAATGTAGATAGATGGATGGATGGATGGATGGTAGGAATGTAGATAGATGGATGGATGGTAGGAATGTAGATTGATGGATGGATGGATGGATGGATGGTAGGAATGTAGATAGATGGATGGATGGATGGTAGGAATGTAGATAGATAGATGGATGGATGGTAGGAATGTAGATAGATGGATGGATGGATAGGTTGGGAGGTAGATAGATCAGTCGATGGATGGATGGATGATGGATAGATGGCTGGGTAGATGGATGGATGATAGATGGATGATGGATAGATGGATAGGTAGATGGATGGATGATGGGTGGGTGGATGGGTGGATGGATGATGGATGGATAGGTAGATGGATGGATGATGGGTGGGTATATGGATGGATGGATGGGTAGATGGATGATGGATGGATGGATAGGTAGATGGATGGATGATGGGTGGGTGGATGGGTGGATGGATGATGGATGGATGGATGGGTAGATGGATGATGGATGGATGGATAGGTAGATGGATGGATGATGGGTGGGTATATGGGTGGATGGATAGGTAGATGGATGATGGATGGATGGATAGGTAGATGGATGGATGATGGGTGGGTGGATGGGTGGATGGATGATGGATGGATAGGTAGATGGATGGATGATGGGTGGGTATATGGATGGATGGATGGGTAGATGGATGATGGATGGATGGATAGGTAGATGGATGGATGATGGGTGGGTGGATGGGTGGATGGATGATGGATGGATAGGTAGATGGATGGATGATGGGTATATGGGTGGATGGATGGGTAGATGGATGATGGATGGATGGATAGGGTAGATGGATGGATGATGGGTGGGTGGATGTGTGGATGGATGGATGGGTGGGTGGGTGGGTGGGTGGGTGGATGGGTGGGTGGGTGGATGGATGGATAGGTAGATGGATGGATGATGGGTGGGTGGATGGATGGATGATGGATAGATAGATATAGATATACAGATGTTGCCTCACTAAGCCCTCTGCCCTTTCCAGATCCTGGCTGCGTTGCCCTATGAGTGGACGGGGGGTCACCTGCTCCTCTTCTCCTGCCTGCGGGTGGTCTTCATCCCTCTGTTGGTGATGTGTGTGTACCCTTCCTCCACCCCAACCCTGTCCCACCCCGCCTGGCCCTGTCTCTTTTCTCTCCTCATGGGCGTAACCAACGGTTACTTTGGATCAGTCCCTATGATACAGGCTGCTGGGAAGGTCCCGTCGGAACAGAGAGAACTAGCAGGTGAGGGGTGATGAGGTAGAGGGTGGTGAGGTAGAGGGTGATGAGGTAGAGGGTGGTGAGGTAGAGGGTGGTGAGGTAGAGGGGTGGTGAGGTAGAGGGGTGGTGGGGTAGAGGGTGGTGAGGTAGAGGGTGATGAGGTAGAGGGTGGTGAGGTAGAGGGTGATGAGGTAGAGGGTGATGAGGTAGAGGGTGGTGAGGTAGAGGGTGGTGAGGTAGAGGGGTGGTGAGGTAGAGGGTGGTGAGGTAGAGGGTGGTGAGGTAGAGGGGTGGTGAGGTAGAGGGTGGTGAGGTAGAGGGTGGTGAGGTAGAGGGTGGTGAGGTAGAGGGTGGTGAGGTAGAGGGTGGTGAGGTACAGGTCAGTCCCCATGATACAGGCTGCTGGGAAGGTCCCGCCGGAACAGAGAGAACTAGCAGGTGAGGGGTGATGAGGTAGAGGGTGATGAGGTAGAGGGTGATGAGGTAGAGGGTGGTGAGGTAGAGGGTGGTGAGGTAGAGGGTGGTGGGGTAGAGGGTGGTGAGGTAGAGGGTGATGAGGTAGAGGGGTGGTGGGGTAGAGGGTGGTGAGGTAGAGGGTGGTGAGGTAGAGGGTGGTGAGGTAGAGGGGTGCTGGGGTAGAGGGGTGGTGAGGTAGAGGGTGATGAGGTAGAGGGTGGTGAGGTAGAGGGTGATGAGGTAGAGGGTGATGAGGTAGAGGGTGGTGAGGTAGAGGGTGGTGAGGTAGAGGGGTGGTGGGGTAGAGGGTGGTGAGGTAGAGGGTGGTGAGGTAGAGGGTGGTGAGGTAGAGGGTGGTGAGGTAGAGGGGTGCTGGGGTAGAGGGGTGGTGAGGTAGAGGGGTGGTGGGGTAGAGGGTGGTGAGGTAGAGAGGTGGTGAGAGGTGATGAGGTGGTGAGGTAGAGGGGTGGAGAGGTAGAGGGGTGGTGAGGTAGAGAGGTGGTGGGGTAGAGGGTGGTGAGGTAGAGGGGTGGTGAGGTAGAGAGTGGTGAGGTAGAGGGTGGTGAGGTAGAGGGGTGGTGGTGTAGAGGGGTGGTGGGGCGGAGGGGTGGTGGGGCAGAGGGTGGTGAGGTAGAGGGTGGTGAGGTAGAGGGGTGTTGGGGTGGAGGGGTGGTGAGGCAGAGGGGTGGTGAGGTAGAGGGGTGGAGAGGCAGAGGGGTGGTGAGGCAGAGGGGTGGTGAGGCAGAGGGGTGGAGAGGTAGAGGGGTGGTGAGGTAGAGGGGTGGTGAGGTAGAGGGGTGGTGAGGTAGAGGGGTGGAGAGGCAGAGGGGTGGTGAGGGGTGGTGAGGCAGAGGGGTGGTGAGGTAGAGGGGTGGAGAGGTAGAGGGGTGGAGAGGTAGAGGGGTGGAGAGGTAGAGGGGTGGTGAGGCAGAGGGGTGGAGAGGTGGAGGGGTGGTGAGGTAGAGGGGTGGAGAGGTAGAGGGGTGGAGAGGTAGAGGGGTGGAGAGGTAGAGGGGTGGTGAGGCAGAGGGGTGGAGAGGTGGAGGGGTGGTGAGGCGGAGGGGTGGTGAGGTAGAGGGGTGGAGAGGCAGAGGGTGGTGAGGCAGAGGGGTGGAGAGGTAGAGGGGTGGAGAGGTAGAGGGGTGGTGAGGTAGAGGGGTGGAGAGGTAGAGGGGTGGAGAGGTAGAGGGGTGGAGAGGTAGAGGGGTGGAGAGGCGGAGGGGTGGTGAGGTAGAGGGGTGGAGAGGCAGAGGGTGGTGAGGCAGAGGGGTGGAGAGGCAGAGGGTGGTGAGGTAGAGGGGTGGAGAGGTAGAGGGGTGGAGAGGTAGAGGGGTGGTGAGGCAGAGGGGTGGAGAGGTGGAGGGGTGGTGAGGCGGAGGGGTGGTGAGGTGGAGGGGTGGTGAGGTAGAGGGGTGGTGAGGTAGAGGGGTGGTGAGGTAGAGGGGTGGTGAGGTAGAGGGGTGGAGAGGCAGAGGGGTGGAGAGGCAGAGGGGTGGTGAGGTAGAGGGGTGGAGAGGTAGAGGGGTGGAGAGGTAGAGGGGTGGAGAGGTAGAGGGGTGGTGAGGTAGAGGGGTGGTGAGGTAGAGGGGTGGAGAGGTAGAGGGGTGGAGAGGTAGAGGGGTGGTGAGGCAGAGGGGTGGTGAGGTAGAGGGGTGGTGAGGTAGAGGGGTGGTGGTGTAGAGGGGTGGTGAGGTAGAGGGTGGAGAGGTAGAGGGGTGGAGAGGTAGAGGGGTGGTGAGGCAGAGGGGTGGTGAGGTAGAGGGGTGGTGAGGTAGAGGGGTGGTGAGGTAGAGGGGTGGAGAGGTAGAGGGGTGGTGAGGCAGAGGGGTGGTGAGGCAGAGGGGTGGTGAGGCAGAGGGGTGGTGAGGTAGAGGGGTGGAGAGGTAGAGGGGTGGTGAGGCAGAGGGGTGGTGAGGCAGAGGGGTGGTGAGGCAGAGGGGTGGTGAGGCAGAGGGGTGGTGAGGTAGAGGGGTGGAGAGGTAGAGGGGTGGTGAGGCAGAGGGGTGGTGAGGGGTGGTGAGGCAGAGGGGTGGTGAGGTAGAGGGGTGGAGAGGTAGAGGGGTGGTGAGGCAGAGGGGTGGTGAGGCAGAGGGGTGGTGAGGGGTGGTGAGGTAGAGGGGTGGAGAGGTAGAGGGGTGGTGAGGCAGAGGGGTGGTGAGGCAGAGGGGTGGTGAGGCAGAGGGGTGGTGAGGGGTGGTGAGGCAGAGGGGTGGTGAGGCAGAGGGGTGGTGAGGCAGAGGGGTGGTGAGGCAGAGGGGTGGTGAGGCAGAGGGGTGGAGAGGTAGAGGGGTGGTGAGGCAGAGGGGTGGTGAGGTAGAGGGGTGGTGAGGGGTGGTGAGGCAGAGGGGTGGTGAGGCAGAGGGGTGGTGAGGCAGAGGGGTGGTGAGGCAGAGGGGTGGTGAGGCAGAGGGGTGGTGAGGCAGAGGGGTGGAGAGGCAGAGGGGTGGAGAGGTAGAGGGGTGGTGAGGTAGAGGGGTGGTGAGGGGTGGTGAGGCAGAGGGGTGGAGAGGCAGAGGGGTGGAGAGGTAGAGGGGTGGAGAGGTAGAGGGGTGGTGAGGTAGAGGGGTGGAGAGGTAGAGGGGTGGTGAGGTAGAGGGGTGGTGAGGCAGAGGGGTGGAGAGGTAGAGGGGTGGTGAGGCAGAGGGGTGGTGAGGTAGAGGGGTGGTGAGGTAGAGGGGTGGTGAGGGGTGGTGAGGTAGAGGGGTGGTGAGGCAGAGGGGTGGATCTACTTCCTGTGTGGCTCAGTCGGTAGAGCATGGCGCTTGCAACGCCAAGCGTCGTGGGTTCGATTCCCACTGTGACCACCCATATGTAAAAGTAGTGGCCCCAGCCGACTTGTAAGTCGCTTTGGACAAAAGCGTCTGCTAAATGGGATATATTTTTATTATTATTATTATTACTTTTATAATAATATAATTGCCCAGAGAAAGAGATGTGTTCTCTCTTGGTGATGGAGTATTGAAAACAGGGGTGTTCTCTCTAGGTGATGGAGTATTGAAAACAGGGGTGTTCTCTCTAGCTGATGGAGTAGTGAAAACAGGGGTGTTCTCTCTAGCTGATGGAGTATTGAAAACAGGGGTGTTCTCTCTAGGTGATGGAGTAGTGAAAACAGGGGTGTTCTCTCTAGCTGATGGAGTAGTGAAAACAGGGGTGTTCTCTCTCTAGGTGATGGAGTATTGAAAACAGGGGTGTTCTCTCTCTTCGTGATGGAGTAGTGAAAACAGGGGTGTTCTCTCTCTAGGTGATGGAGTATTGAAAACAGGGGTGTTCTCCCTCGCTGATGGAGTAGTGAAAACAGGTGTGTTCTCTCTAGCTGATGGAGTATTGAAAACAGGGGTGTTCTCTCTAGCTGATGGAGTAGTGAAAACAGGGGTGTTCTCTCTAGG
>NW_027016550.1:1435426-1507926 GCF_036934945.1 Oncorhynchus masou masou | reverse complement strand
AGAACCTGAGAGGTTGTTCTGTCTAGGGTCTGACCTCTCAGGCTGGTTAGTCCCTACCAGCCTGCTAACGTTAGCCCCTACTAGCCTGCTAATGTTAACCCCTACCAGCCTGCTAATGTTAACCCCTACTAGCCTGCTAACGTTAACCCCTACCAGCCTGCTAATGTTAACCCCTACTAGCCTGCTAACGTTAACCCCTACCAGCCTGCTAACGTTAACCCCTACCAGCCTGCTAATGTTAACCCCTACTAGCCTGCTAATGTTAACCCCTACCAGCCTGCTAATGTTAACCCCTACCAGCCTGCTAACGTTAGCCCCTGCCAGCCTGCTAACGTTAGCCCCTACTAGCCTGCTAACGTTAGCTCCTACTAGCCTGCTAATGTTAACCCCTACCAGCCTGCTAATGTTAACCCCTACCAGCCTGCTAACGTTAACCCCTACCAGCCTGCTAACGTTAACCCCTACCAGCCTGCTAACGTTAGCTAACGTTAGCCCCTACCAGCCTGCTAACGTTAGCCCCTACTAGCCTGCTAACGTTAGCCCCTACCAACCTGCTAACGTTAGCCCCTACCAGCCTGCAAACGTTAACCCCTTCTAGCCTGCTAATGTTAACCCCTACCAGCCTGCTAACGTTAACCCCTACCAGCCTGCTAACGTTAACCCCTACCAGCCTGCTAATGTTAACCCCTACCAGCCTGCTAATGTTAACCCCTACCAGCCTGCTAACATTAGCCCCTACCAGCCTGCTAACGTTAACCCCTACCAGCCTGCTAATGTTAACCCGTACCAGCCTGCTAATGTTAACCCCTACCAGCCTGCTAACGTTAACCCCTACCAGCCTGCTAACGTTAACCCCTACCAGCCTGCTAACGTTAACCCGTACCAGCCTGCTAATGTTAACCCCTACCAGCCTGCTAACATTACGTTAGCACTGAGTGAGTCAGCCAGTTGCTATTAACACCAACTAGCATACAGTTACATTAAAGTAAACCAACGTTTTGGGTTTTATGGGTATTATGACTCATACTGTGGTACTCCATAGTGATGTTTCTCCTCTCTGGGTGCAGCTGGTCTGTGTGACCAGCAGAGGTCGCTCTCTCTCCAACTCTACCAGCCTGCTAACGTTAGCCCCTACTAGCCTGCTAATGTTAACCCCTACCAGCCTGCTAATGTTAACCCCTACTAGCCTGCTAACGTTAGCTCCTACTAGCCTGCTAACGTTAACCCCTACCAGCCTGCTAATGTTAACCCCTACCAGCCTGCTAACGTTAACCCCTACCAGCCTGCTAATGTTAACCCCTACTAGCCTGCTAATGTTAACCCCTACCAGCCTGCTAATGTTAACCCCTACCAGCCTGCTAACGTTAGCCCCTGCCAGCCTGCTAACGTTAGCCCCTACTAGCCTGCTAACGTTAGCTCCTACTAGCCTGCTAATGTTAACCCCTACCAGCCTGCTAATGTTAACCCCTACCAGCCTGCTAACGTTAACCCCTACCAGCCTGCTAACGTTAGCTAACGTTAGCCCCTACCAGCCTGCTAACGTTAGCCCCTACTAGCCTGCTAACGTTAGTCCCTACCAGCCTGCTAACGTTAACCCCTACCAGCCTGCTAATGTTAACCCCTACCAGCCTGCAAACGTTAACCCCTACCAGCCTGCTAATGTTAACCCCTACCAGCCTGCTAATGTTAACCCCTTCTAGCCTGCTAATGTTAACCCCTACCAGCCTGCTAATGTTAACCCCTACCAGCCTGCTAACGTTAACCCCTACCAGCCTGCTAATGTTAACCCCTACTAGCCTGCTAATGTTAACCCCTACCAGCCTGCTAATGTTAACCCCTACCAGCCTGCTAACGTTAGCCCCTGCCAGCCTGCTAACGTTAGCCCCTACTAGCCTGCTAACGTTAGCTCCTACTAGCCTGCTAATGTTAACCCCTACCAGCCTGCTAATGTTAACCCCTACCAGCCTGCTAACGTTAACCCCTACCAGCCTGCTAACGTTAGCTAACGTTAGCCCCTACCAGCCTGCTAACGTTAGCCCCTACTAGCCTGCTAACGTTAGTCCCTACCAGCCTGCTAACGTTAACCCCTACCAGCCTGCTAATGTTAACCCCTACCAGCCTGCAAACGTTAACCCCTACCAGCCTGCTAACGTTAACCCCTACCAGCCTGCTAACGTTAACCCCTACCAGCCTGCTAACGTTAACCCCTACCAGCCTGCTAATGTTAGCCCCTACCAGCCTGCTAATGTTAACCCCTACCAGCCTGCTAATGTTAACCCCTTCTAGCCTGCTAATGTTAACCCCTACCAGCCTGCTAATGTTAACCCCTACCAGCCTGCTAACGTTAACCCCTACCAGCCTGCTAACGTTAACCCCTACCAGCCTGCTAACGTTAACCCCTACCAGCCTGCTAACGTTAACCCCTACCAGCCTGCTAATGTTAACCCCTACCAGCCTGCTAACGTTAACCCCTACCAGCCTGCTAACGTTAACCCCTACCAGCCTGCTAACGTTAACCCCTACCAGCCTGCTAACGTTAACCCCTACCAGCCTGCTAACGTTAACCCCTACCAGCCTGCTAACGTTAACCCCTACCAGCCTGCTAATGTTAACCCCTACCAGCCTGCTAACATTACGTTAGCACTGAGTGAGTCAGCCAGTTGCTATTAACACCAACTAGCATACAGTTACATTAAAGTAAACCAACGTTTTGGGTTTTATGGGTATTATGACTCATACTGTGGTACTCCATAGTGATGTTTCTCCTCTCTGGGTGCAGCTGGTCTGTGTGACCAGCAGAGGTCGCTCTCTCTCCAACAGTGAACTGGACAGAGCTCGGCCTCCAGGGATGCAGTTTCCATTCTCCACCCTTCTCACCAAATCCACTCCCAGTCATGGATTTAGAACATGATGGAGAGTCCCCACAGCCAATGCTTTCACACCAATCCAATGCTTTTAAAATCTTTGTCAGGGAACGTGGAATGGCTTTGGGAGAAGTGGTCCGGCCGCATTGTTAATGCTGATCTGTTCTCACTGGTAGGAACAGGAATGATAATTACATCACACAAATCAATTTATTGTTTAACATTTTGGAGGGTGGTGGTGGTGGTGGGGGGGTGTATATCTTACAGAGTGACTTCATTGATTGATTGATTGAATTGATGTCATTTATTGGTCAGAGAGACTCTAATGCTGTCTCAGGTCTGAATCTCTGCTGTGCGCCTTCTAGGCAGACTGGCCAATAAAATAAAATATTAAGATGGGCAAAAGAACACAGACACTGGACAGAGGAACACTGCCTTAGAAGGTCAGCATTCCAGAGTCGCCTCTTCGCTGTTGACGTTGAGACTGGACAGAGGAACTCTGCCTAGAAGGTCAGCATCCAGGAGTCGCCTCTTCGCTGTTGACGTTGAGACTGGACAGAGGAACTCTGCCTTAGAAGGTCAGCATCCCAGAGTCGCCTCTTCTCTGTTGACGTTGAGACTGGACAGAGGAACTCTGCCTAGAAGGTCAGCATCCAGGAGTCGCCTCTTCGCTGTTGACGTTGAGACGGGTGTTCTGTGAAGGGAGTAGTACACAGTGTTGTACGAGATCTTCAGTTTTTTGGCGATTTCTCACATGGAATAGCCTTCATTTCACAGAACAAGAATAGACTGACAAGTTTCAGAAGAAATGTCTTTGTTTCTGGCCATTTTGAGCCTGTAATCAAAACCAACAAATGCTGACGCTCCAGATACTCAACTAGTCTAAAGAAGGCCAGTTTTAAAGCGTCTTTAATCAGAACAGTTTTCAGCTGTGCTAACATAATTGCAAAAGGGTTTTCTAATGATCAATTAGCCTTTTAAAATGATAAACTTGGATTAGCTAACACGACGTGCCATTGGAAAACAGGAGTGATGGTTGCTGATAATGGGCCTCTGTACACCTATGTAGATATTCCATTAAAATTCTGCAGTTTCTAGCCTCCCGGGTGGCGCAGTGGTTTAGGGCGCTGTGCCACCAGAGACTCTGGGTTCTTGCCCAGGCTCCGTCGTAACCGGCTGAGACTGGGAGGTCCGTGGGGCGACGCACAATTGGCCTAGCGTCGTCCGGGTTAGGGAGGGTTTGGCCGGTAGGGATATCCTTGTCTCATCGCGCACCAGCGACTCCTGTGGCGGGAGGTGCACGGTGTTGCCAGGTGCACGGTGTTTCCTCCGACACATTGGTGCGGCTGGCTTCCGGGTTGGATGCGCGCTGTGTTAAGAAGCAGTGCGGCTTGGTTGGGTAGTGTATCGGAGGACGTACGACTTTCGACCTTCGTCTCTCCCGAGCCCGTACGGGAGTTGTAGCGATGAGACAAGATAGTAGCTACTAAAACAATTGGATACCAGGAAATTGGGGAGAAAAAGGGGTAAAAAAATAAATAAAAAATCTGCAGTTTCAACATTAACAATGTTACACTGTATTTCTGATCCATTTCATGTAATTTTAATGGACAAAAAGGGCTTTTCTTTCAAAAACAAAGACATTTCTAAGTGACCCCAAACTTTTGAACGGTACCCTAACTGATCCTACACCAGGCTGACGGCCTGGGAGGACAGGACTCTCTGCTGACGGCCTGGGAGGACAGGACTCTCTGCTGACGGCCTGGGAGGACAGGACTCTCTGCAGTAACAGGTTGACGGCCTGAGAGGACAGGACTCTCTGCTGACGGCCTGGGAGGACAGGACTCTCTGCAGTAACAGGTTGACGGCCTGGGAGGACAGGACTCTCTGCTGACGGCCTGGGAGGACAGGACTCTCTGCTGACGGCCTGGGAGGACAGGACTCTCTGCTGACGGCCTGGGAGGACAGGACTCTCTGCTGACGGCCTGGGAGGACAGGACTCTCTGCTGACGGCCTGGGAGGACAGGACTCTCCACAGCTGCCATCATAACATCTATTTTATTTCTGCGATACAGTTGATAACCATGGCGATGAATGGTAGAAGCCTTACCGAAGCACACGTTCATATCTCTCTGTATTGGCCGATGCCTACTATCCATCCTCTACTGTCTTCACTGCCTCAGCAGAGAATACATTCTATTCTAACAACCTATTTTATTTTTTATTTAACTCGACAAGTCAGTTAAGAACAAATTCTTATTTACAATGACGGCCTAGGAACAGTGGGTTAACTGCCTTGTTCGGGGGCAGAACCACAGAATGTTACCATATAAAGACAGGGACGCGTTCTAGCAACCTTTCGGTTATTGGACCAACGCTCTAACCACTAGGCTGCCTGTCTCTCTCACACTGGGTACTTCTGATCCCCCCCAGCATCACAGCATCTGCACATTTGACACACACAGTTTTTTCCCCACCGATACAACACATCCCTTTGTCCCCATGCCCTCCTACACACTTCTCACATCTAGGAATCTCCCTCCTACACACTGCTGCAACATGACCATAAGCTTGGCATCTGAAACACCTCAGTGTGTTCGGCACAAAAGCGCTCAGTTGGATGAGTGACATATCTTAACATGACTTTATCAGTGAAAGACTCAAAGCTCAAAAGGACACAGACGGTGCCTTCTAGTTTCACTATGCTCTCCACCGTGGTCTGTGTTGCACAACATGGCGGGTGTCACAGACACAGGGAATCTTCTATTTAATACGCTCCACTTCAACACTTAACGCCACCCCAGTAAGTAATCGCTTCTTTAAAAGGCGCCCTGCTCCGGAGAGCAAGGCAAGTCACAGGTCTTGTCCTTGTTCACGTGACGCGAAGTGCTCGCTCCCTCTGGACGGAAGAAACACAAAAGAAATCATCGCTTGTCCACGTTGAGCGTCACAGATTTAACAGTACCCAACTTATTTTCTACCCAGCCACAAATGGGTCAGCCAAAGGTAGGGATCCATTTTCTTCAAAAAATATAACTCCCACTGGGCCCAAATCATCTTCTGCGCTCATACTCACTCTCGTTGGGGGGAACATTTCTGTGCCATCAGAGACTGCAGAATACGGTTTCTACTTGGGGCCATTCTTCCTCAAAAACACATCTTCCCACTGCACTCAGGTTTTCTCCGTCATTCCTCGCTGTCCCAAAAACCCACGTTTATCCAGCAAGACAGCTATGCAGAAGTGGCACGAAGAATAGAGCACCATGCAGCAGCCGAGCTAAACCATCTGCTAAACATTTTTTAATTTAACCATTTATTTTACCAGGCAAGTCAGTTAAGAACAAATTATTATTCACAATGACGGCCTACCGGGGAACAGTAGGTTAACTGCCTTGTTCAGGGGGGGAAGAACGACAAATTTTTACCTTGTCAGCTCAGGGATTCAATCAAGCAACCTTTCGGTTACTCGTCCAACGCTCTAACCACTAGTCTACCTGCTGGTTACTAGTCCAACACTCTAACCACTAGTCTACCTGCTGGTTACTGGTCCAACGCTCTAACCACTAGACTACCTGCTGGTTACTAGTCCAACGCTCTAATCACTAGGCTACCTGCTGGTTACTAGTCCAACACTCTAACCACTAGTCTACCTGCTGGTTACTAGTCCAACGCTCTAACCACTAGTCTACCTGTTGGTTACTAGTCCAACACTCTAACCACTAGACTGACTGCTGGTAACTAGTCCAATGCTCTAACCACTAGTCTACCTGCTGGTTACTAGTCCAACGCTCATAACCACTAGGCTACCTGCTGGTTACTAGTACAACACTCTAACCACTAGACTGCCTGCTGGTAACTAGTCCAACGCTCTAACCACTAGACTACCTGCTGGTAACTAGTCCAACACTCTAACCACTAGTCTACCTGCTGGTAACTAGTCCAACCCTCTAACCACTAGGCTACCTGCTGGTTACTGGTCCAACGCTCTAACCACTAGTCTACCTGCTGGTTACTAGTCCAACGCTCTAACCACTAGACTACCTGCTGGTTACTAGTCCAACGCTCTAACCACTAGACTACCTGCTCTAACCACTAGTCTACCTGCTGGTTACTAGTCCAACGCTCCAACCACTAGACTACCTGCTCTAACCACTCGACTACCTGCTGGTTACTAGTCCAACGCTCTAACCACTAGGCTACCTGCTGGTTACTAGTCCAACGCTCTAACCACTAGACTACCTGCTGGTTACTAGTCCAACACTCTAACCACTAGATGACCTGCTGGTTACTGGTCCAACGCTCTAACCACTAGTCTACCTGCTGGTTACTGGTCCAACGCTCTAACCACTAGACTACCTGCTCTAACCACTAGACTACCTGCTGGTTACTGGTCCAACACTCTAACCACTAGACTACCTGCTGGTTACTGGTCCAACGCTCTAACCACTAGACTACCTGCTCTAACCACTAGACTACCTGCTGGTTACTGGTCCAACACTCTAACCACTAGACTACCTGCTGGTTACTGGTCCAACGCTCTAACCACTAGACTACCTGCTGGTTACTGGTCCAACACTCTAACCACTAGTCTACCTGCTGGTAACTAGTCCAACCCTCTAACCACTAGGCTACCTGCTGGTTACTGGTCCAACGCTCTAACCACTAGTCTACCTGCTGGTTACTAGTCCAACGCTCTAACCACTAGACTACCTGCTGGTTACTAGTCCAACGCTCTAACCACTAGACTACCTGCTCTAACCACTAGTCTACCTGCTGGTTACTAGTCCAACGCTCCAACCACTAGACTACCTGCTCTAACCACTCGACTACCTGCTGGTTACTAGTCCAACGCTCTAACCACTAGGCTACCTGCTGGTTACTAGTCCAACGCTCTAACCACTAGACTACCTGCTGGTTACTAGTCCAACACTCTAACCACTAGATGACCTGCTGGTTACTGGTCCAACGCTCTAACCACTAGTCTACCTGCTGGTTACTGGTCCAACGCTCTAACCACTAGACTACCTGCTCTAACCACTAGACTACCTGCTGGTTACTGGTCCAACACTCTAACCACTAGACTACCTGCTGGTTACTGGTCCAACGCTCTAACCACTAGACTACCTGCTCTAACCACTAGACTACCTGCTGGTTACTGGTCCAACACTCTAACCACTAGACTACCTGCTGGTTACTGGTCCAACGCTCTAACCACTAGACTACCTGCTGGTTACTGGTCCAACACTCTAACCACTAGGCTACCTGCTGGTTACTAGTCCAACACTCTAACCACTAGGCTACGTGCTGGTAACTAGTCCAACACTCTAACCACTAGACTACCTGCTCTAACCACTAGGCTACGTGCTGGTAACTAGTCCAACACTCTAACCACTAGACTACCTGCTCTAACCACTAGACTACCTGCTGGTTACTGGTCCAACACTCTAACCACTAGACTACCTGCTGGTTACTGGTCCAACGCTCTAACCACTAGACTACCTGCTGGTTACTGGTCCAACACTCTAACCACTAGACAACCTGCTGGCTACTGGTCCAACGCTCTAACCACTAGTCTACCTGCTGGTTACTGGTCCAACGCTCTAACCACTAGACAACCTGCTGGTTACTGGTCCAACGCTCTAACCACTAGTCTACCTGCTGGTTACTGGTCCAACGCTCTAACCACTAGGCTCCCTGCTGGTTACTGGTCCAGCGCTCTAACCACTAGACTACCTGCTGGTTACTAGTCCAACGCTCTAACCACTAGTCTACCTGCTGGTTACTGGTCCAGCGCTCTAACCACTAGACTACCTGCTCTAACCACTAGACTACCTGCTGGTTACTGGTCCAACACTCTAACCACTAGACTACCTGCTGGTTACTGGTCCAACGCTCTAACCACTAGTCTACCTGCTGGTTACTGGTCCAGCGCTCTAACCACTAGACAACCTGCTGGTTACTAGTCCAACGCTCTAACCACTAGTCTACCTGCTGGTTACTAGTCCAACGCTCTAACCACTAGACTACCTGCTCTAACCACTAGGCTACCTGCTGGTTACTGGTCCAACACTCTAACCACTAGACTACCTGCTCTAACCACTAGGCTACCTGCTGGTTACTAGTCCAACACTCTAACCACTAGGCTACCTGCTGGTTACTGGTCCAACGAGTCTCCATCTTTCACACCAGGTGACTGCACATAATAATTCTGCAGGTTCAGTTTCTGACATCAAAATAACATCAGCAGCATATAAACATTATATATATATATTATATATAAACAGATACCATTTCATCATCATATTTTACTCCAATATTTAACGGTTTAATTTATTTCGCCAAATCATTTATAAACAAAGCAAACAAAGTCAGAGAAAAGGCGTCTCCTTGTTTTACACCCGAGGGCGTGGGGAAACCAATCTGTACGATATATTAATTAACGCTGTCACGTTCTGACCTTAGTTCTTTTGTGATGTCTTTGTTTTAGTATGGTCAGGGTGTGGGGAAACCAATCTGTACGAGACATTCATTAACGCTGTCACCTTCTGACCTTAGTTCTTTTGTTTATGTCTTTGTTTTAGTATGGTCAGGGTGTGAGTTGGTTGGGTTGTCTATGTTAGTTTTTCTATGATTTGCTATTTCTGTGTTTGGCCTGGTATGGTTCTCAATCAGAGGCAGCTGTCAATCGTTGTCCCTAATTGAAAACCATATTTAGTCCAACCCTCTAACCACTAGACTACCTGCTGGTTACTAGTCCAACCCTCTAACCACTACTAGACTACCTGCTGGTTACTAGTCCAACCCTCTAACCATACTCTCTTCTCTGTATATATCAATGAGGTCCCTCTTGCTGCTGGTGAGTCTCTGATCCACCTCTACGCAGACGACACCATTCTGTATACTTCTGGCCCTTCTTTGGACACTGTGTTAACAACCCTCCAGGCAAGCTTCAATGCCATTCAACTCTCCTTCCGTGGCCTCCAATTGCTCTTAAATACAAGTAAAACTAAATGCATGCTCTTCAACCGATCGCTGCCTGCACCTGCCCGCCTGTCCAACATCACTACTCTGGACGGCTCTGACTTAGAATACGTGGACAACTACAAATACTTAGGTGTCTGGTTAGACTGTAAACTCTCCTTTCAGACCCATATCAAACATCTCCAATCCAAAGTTAAATCTAGAATTGGCTTCCTATTTCGCAACAAAGCATCCTTCTCTCATGCTGCCAAACATACCCTTGTAAAACTGACCATCCTACCAATCCTCGACTTTGGCGATGTCATTTACAAAATAGCCTCCAATACCCTACTCAACAAATTGGATGCAGTCTATCACAGTGCAATCCGTTTTGTCACCAAAGCCGTTGGCTGGCCCTCGCTTCATACTCGTCGCCAAACCCACTGGCTCCATGTCATCTACAAGACCCTGCTAGGTAAAGTCCCCCCTTATCTCATCTCGCTGGTCACCATAGCATCTCCCACCTGTAGCACACACTCCAGCAAGTATATCTCTCTAGTCACCCCCAAAACCAATTCTTTCTTTGGCCGCCTCTCCTTCCAGTTCTCTGCTGCCAATGACTGGAACAAACTACAAAAATCTCTCGCTTTAAGCACCAACTGTCAGAGCAGCTCACAGATTACTGCACCTGTACATAGCCCACCTATAATTTAGCCCAAACAACTACCTCTTTCCCTACTGTATTTATTTTATTTATTTTGCTCCATTGCACCCCATTATTTTTATTTCTACTATGCACATTCTTCCACTGCAAATCTACCATTCCAGTGTTTTACTTGCTATTTTGTATTTACTTTGCCACCATGGCCTTTTTTTGCCTTTACCTCCCTTATCTCACCTCATTTGCTCACATCGTATATAGACTTGTTTATACTGTATTATTGACTGTATATTTGTTTTACTCCATGTGTAACTCTGTGTCATTGTATGTGTCGAACTGCTTTGCTTTATCTTGGCCAGGTCGCAATTGTAAATGAGAACTTGTTCTCAACTTGCCTACCTGGTGAAATAAAGGTGAAATAAATAAATAAATAAAAATATTTAGGGAGCCTGTTGTCATTTGTGTTTCGTGGGTGATTGTTTCCTGTTGGATGTTTGTGTCACATTTCAGGACTGTTTCGGTTTTTCGTTTGTATCATTCACTTTAGTATTCTTTAGTGTTCAGTTTTAATAAACTAAAACCACGCTGCACATTGGTCCGATCTCTCCGACTCCTCCTCAGAAGAGGACGAAAACCCTCACTAAAGCGCATACAAGCAATTGGTACTTTGAAAAGAGACTGGATTTGCGTGATAAAATTTCCCTGTTTAAAAAAACAAAATCAAATCAATGAAACGTGCAACAGTAGACTCTTCTTCGTGTAATCTATTTCTGACTATTGTACAGACTGAGAAGATATGATCTGTAGATGTCACGATGACCCCAGGTAGAGTAGCTGCTACATGTTAATGGACCCCAGGTAGAGTAGCTACATGTTCAGTAGTTAATGGACCCCAGGTAGAGTAGCTGCTACATGTTAATGGACCCCAGGTAGAGTAGCTGCTACATGTTAATGGACCCCAGGTAGAGTAGCTGCTACATGTTCAGTAGTTAATGGACCCCAGGTAGAGTAGCTGCTACATGTTAATGGACCCCAGGAAGAGTAGCTGCTACATGTTCAGTAGTTAATGGACCCCAGGTAGAGTAGCTGCTACATGTTCAGTAGTTAATGGACCCCAGGTAGAGTAGCTACATACTCAGTAGTTAATGGACCCCAGGTAGAGTAGCTGCTACATATTCAGTAGTTAATGGACCCCAGGTAGAGTAGCTACATACTCAGTAGTTAATGGACCCCAGGTAGAGTAGCTGCTACATATTCAGTAGTTAATGGACCCCAGGTAGAGTAGCTGCTACATATTCAGTAGTTAATGGACCCCAGGTAGAGTAGCTGCTACATGTTCAGTAGTTAATGGACCCCAGGTAGAGTAGCTGCTACATATTCAGTAGTTAATGGACCCCAGGTAGAGTAGCTGCTACATATTCAGTAGTTAATGGACCCCAGGTAGAGTAGCTGCTACATGTTCAGTAGTTAATGGACCCCAGGTAGAGTAGCTGCTACATATTCAGTAGTTAATGGACCCCAGGTAGAGTAGCTGCTACATATTCAGTAGTTAATGGACCCCAGGTAGAGTAGCTACATACTCAGTAGTTAATGGACCCCAGGTAGAGTAGCTACATACTCAGTAGTTAATGGACCCCAGGTAGAGTAGCTACATACTCAGTAGTTAATGGACCCCAGGTAGAGTAGCTACATGTTCAGTAGTTAATGGACCCCAGGTAGAGTAGCTGCTACATGTTAATGGACCCCAGGTAGAGTAGCTACATATTCAGTAGTTAATGGACCCCAGGTAGAGTAGCTACATACTCAGTAGTTAATGGACCCCAGGTAGAGTAGCTACATACTCAGTAGTTAATGGACCCCAGGTAGAGTAGCTACATATTCAGTAGTTAATGGACCCCAGGTAGAGTAGCTACATACTCAGTAGTTAATGGACCCCAGGTAGAGTAGCTACATACTCAGTAGTTAATGGACCCCAGGTAGAGTAGCTGCTACATGTTAATGGACCCCAGGTAGAGTAGCTACATACTCAGTAGTTAATGGACCCCAGGTAGAGTAGCTGCTACATGTTCAGTTGTTAATGGACCCCAGGTAGAGTAGCTATATACTCAGTAGTTAATGGACCCCAGGTAGAGTAGCTACATACTCAGTAGTTAATGGACCCCAGGTAGAGTAGCTGCTACATGTTCAGTTGTTAATGGACCCCAGGTAGAGTAGCTACATACTCAGTAGTTAATGGACCCCAGGTAGAGTAGCTGCTACATACTCAGTAGTTAATGGACACCAGGTAGAGTAGCTGCTACATACTCAGTAGTTAATGGACCCCAGGTAGAGTAGCTACATATTCAGTAGTTAATGGACCCCAGGTAGAGTAGCTGCTACATATTCAGTAGTTAATGGACCCCAGGTAGAGTAGCTGCTACATGTTCAGTAGTTAATGGACCCCAGGTAGAGTAACTACATACTCAGTAGTTAATGGACCCCAGGTAGAGTAGCTGCTACATACTCAGTAGTTAATGGACCCCAGGTAGATTAGCTACATACTCAGTAGTTAATGGACCCCAGGTAGAGTAGCTACATATTCAGTAGTTAATGGACCCCAGGTAGAGTAGCTACATACTCAGTAGTTAATGGACCCCAGGTAGAGTAGCTACATACTCAGTAGTTAATGGACCCCAGGTAGAGTAGCTACATATTCAGTAGTTAATGGACCCCAGGTAGAGTAGCTACATACTCAGTAGTTAATGGACCCCAGGTAGAGTAGCTACATGTTCAGTAGTTAATGGACCCCAGGTAGAATAGCTGCTACATGTTCAGTAGTTAATGGACCCCAGGTAGAGTAGCTACATATTCAGTAGTTAATGGACCCCAGGTAGAGTAGCTACATACTCAGTAGTTAATGGACCCCAGGTAGAGTAGCTACATGTTCAGTAGTTAATGGACCCCAGGTAGAATAGCTGCTACATGTTCAGTAGTTAATGGACCCCAGGTAGAGTAGCTACATATTCAGTAGTTAATGGACCCCAGGTAGAGTAGCTACATACTCAGTAGTTAATGGACCCCAGGTAGAGTAGCTACATGTTCAGTAGTTAATGGACCCCAGGTAGAGTAGCTGCTACATGTTCAGTAGTTAATGGACCCCAGGTAGAGTAGCTACATACTCAGTAGTTAATGGACCCCAGGTAGAGTAGCTGCTACATGTTCAGTAGTTAATGGTCCCCAGGTAGAGTAGCTACATACTCAGTAGTTAATGGACCCCAGGTAGAGTAGCTGCTACATGTTCAGTAGTTAATGGACCCCAGGTAGAGTAGCTACATATTCAGTAGTTAATGGACCCCAGGTAGAGTAGCTGCTACATATTCAGTAGTTAATGGACCCCAGGTAGAGTAGCTACATACTCAGTAGTTAATGGACCCCAGGTAGAGTAGCTGCTACATATTCAGTAGTTAATGGACCCCAGGTAGAGTAGCTGCTACATGTTCAGTAGTTAATGGACCCCAGGTAGAGTAGCTACATACTCAGTAGTTAATGGACCCCAGGTAGAGTAGCTGCTACATGTTCAGTAGTTAATGGTCCCCAGGTAGAGTAGCTACATACTCAGTAGTTAATGGACCCCAGGTAGAGTAGCTGCTACATGTTCAGTAGTTAATGGTCCCCAGGTAGAGTAGCTGCTACATGTTCAATAGTTAATGAGGATCCTTCTAAATGACCTCTCCTCCTCCTTTTACATTCTATAGGCCTCTGTCTCAGTGGGAACAGTCCTCCTTGCTGATGCCTGACAGGTCTTACAACGCCTGGAAAGGTATTGGAGAGTAGAGTAGCTACATGTTCAGTAGTTAATGGACCCCAGGTAGAGTAGCTACATACTCAGTAGTTAATGGTCCCCAGGTAGAGTAGCTGCTACATGTTCAGTAGTTAATGAGGATCCTTCTAAATGACCTCTCCTCCTCCTTTTACATTCTATAGGCCTCTGTCTCAGTGGGAACAGTCCTCCTTGCTGATGCCTGACAGGTCTTACAACGCCTGGAAAGGTATTATACCTAGCATCGTTACCCATCGCTCCACAAAAGCCGCGGCTCTTGCAGAGCACGGGGAACCACTACTTTAAGATCTCAGAGCAAGGGGAACCACTACTTCAAGGTCTCAGAGCAAGGGGAACCACTACTTCAAGGTCTCAGAGCAAGTGACGTCACCGATTGAAACGCTATTTAGCGCGCACCGCTAACTAAGCTAGCCGTTTCACATCCGTTACACTCACCCCTCTTTTGACCTCCTCCTTTTCCGCAGCAACCAGTGATCCGGGTCACGGCACCAATGTAACAGTATAACTTTAGACCGTCCCCTCGCCCATACCCGGGCACGAACCAGGGACCCTCTGCACACATCAACAACAGTCACCCACGAAGCATCTTTACCCATCGCTCCACAAAAGCCACGGCCCTTGCAGAGCAAGGGGATCTACTACTTCAAGATCTCAGAGCAAGTGACGTCACCGATTGAAACGCTATTTAGCGCTAACTAGCTAGCCATTTCACATCCGTTACACGAGCGCAACCATTGGTTGATGTAGATATGTCATCCAACTCTGGTCCTGTGGTCCAATAGGAATTAAAGGTAACTCTGGTCCTGTTGTCCAATATTAATTAAAGGTAACTCTGGTCCTGTGGTCCAATATTATTTAAAGGTAACTCTGGTCCTGTTGTCCAATATTAATTAAAGGTAACTCTGGTCCTGTGGTCCAATATGAATTAAAGGTAACTCTGGTCCTGTGGTCCAATATTAATTAAAGGTAACTCTGGTCCTGTGGTCCAATATTAATTAAAGGTAACTCTGGTCCTGTGGTCCAATATTAATTAAAGGTAACTCTGGTCCTGTGGTCCAATATTAATTAAAGGTAACTCTGGTCCTGTGGTCCAATATTAATTAAAGGTAACTCTGGTCCTGTGGTCCAATATTAATTAAAGGTAACTGTCCTTAGAATCTAATCTATAATATTTTTTTTATCAGCAACTTGGTTGAGTCTGAGTGGGTAGAGACCTGTGGATGGGATTAGGGCTGTGAGAGATGGGTTATGGGTTATTTAGAATGTTGAGAGGGTTTGATTTAACAGGTTGTGTTTTATGCCACACGTGATAAACATACAGCCTACACCCCTCCCCTTGCATATAGGTGCCATTACAGACCATAATGCATCACGGTCATACAGCTGTTCCATTTTAACACCCATAACACTGCTTGTAACGCCAATACACACTATAACAGCATTTATTGCGTTTAACGGGCCAGAGTCGCCCCCCCCTCCTGCCTGACTGCAGAGCTGTGTGAGTCTCTGCTGCGGTCCTGAAGTCTCTCTACACAGACTTTTTCTATCAGCAAGGAACACCAGGGCCGCCTGGAAACCGACTCCCCCCCACAAAAAAATTCCCACTGGTTGTTTTTGAAGGCAGGGGCCATTTGAAACAGTCAGACTCCTTGGGCCATAATTGGTTTTTATAGAGCTGGCGCTGGACCCAAGTGTATACATCCGGGTGACTGACACCTCCCTCGGCCAATCAGAGAGTGAGTTGCGGAGGTCCTTGTAAAAACAATGCGCGTTTCATTGCGGAGGATTTTAATGGGCTGACGAGGGGCCTTGCCCCCCCCCTTTAGGACGGCCCAGATGGACCACAGAACAGAACGGCCTGATAACAGTACAGAACCAAAGGAACGATTCAGACCAAAATACGGATTTTACTGGTTTCTAAACACGTTTCCTTCTCAAGTAAGAGGCTATCTTGTTCTCCGTACTGTCACTCTCGTCGCCTAATATCGCAAAACCTTGTTAAAAAAAACTGTTTTAACATGTTTCTGCTTAAAGGTTAATCAGTAAAAAAAAAGGCGGGGGGTGGCTGTGTTATCGTTACTTTGAAACGTTGTTGTTGGATCTATTCGTTGTTAGATACAGGAGAACAACGGCGTTTACTGCTTTAAAGTTTAGTTTCATAATAATGGACCTGAGAAAAGTTTGAAACGTGGCCGCCGGAGCCTCTCCCTGCGCCGCATGGCCTGCAGCACCGCACCCCTCCACTAACCGGGTGTTTCGGTGCCTCGGAATCAAATATTATCGCTTCTTTATAGAAATAGAAACCGTCCAGATAATGTGATTTAAAAAAATAATAATATTTGATCAGATCTGCTGCTTGCCACGACTCAAAAATCCGCGGTGTGACCAGGCAACTCGCCACTCTGCCAGGTTGAAGGTTAAATTCAACATTTTGCCCGTTGTTTACTAAAATAACTAATGAAAAAATATTATTTTAATTAGACTTTTAGCGTATATTTATTTTTACAACACTCAAATAGCGTTTTTTTAACCTGTACCTAAGCAGACTGTATGTACTCCACAACAAGAAGCAACTGTTTAGAAACCTGGGATTAATAACGGAGGGTTTTGACGAGTTGACCATTCAGGTTCTCTTTTCCAGCACGAAAAGTCCGTTTTTTAATTGTTATGTTTTAATGTTTCAGATCGCCTACATAAGAGTCATTCAAGACTACCGTTTAGATAATTATTCTACATTTTAAAAACAACGCGAGACTAGCCGAGTCTACTCGCTTGGCTGCATTTGGCATAAAACACACATTAAATGTTATTATCGGGCTGTTTAGTGTGTTGTAAACACACACCAACTAAACAGACTCGGCAGTAGGCTGCCGTCTAATCTTTATAGAAATAGTGTTTTCTTACATTTGAAACCGTTTCCGTGACCAACACACGGTCGCCGAGGAGTAGTGTGAACAGCCGTCTGGGTGTGAACGGGCTGGGGTCAGATCCTCCAGGCGGCCTCGGGGATATCTTAACACTAACTGCGGATCAAGAGGCTCCAACACACCGCTTTAAACTCTTCTGATCAACGAGACGGGCTCTTCTGCAACCGTATTTATCTCTATTTGTTTTAATATATATTTGATGCGCCTGTGATATTTACGTTGTATTGGTTTCATATGGAGTCTTTGGTCCGTGGAGCTGGCTGGTTCAGGGCTGGCGGAACAACTCGGCCATCGAGGCTATTCTAGAAGGAATCCATATTATAGAAGGAATCCATTTGACGACGAGTGTTTTTGGCTGAGCGTTTTTTTTTGGATCCTGATATACCTCCAGTCTGTTCCAACTAACCGCTCAGTCCCCTGCCCCGTCAACGGGAAGAGCGACGGCTTCACCGTCTGCCCGGGAGTCGCGGAAGAAACGCAGCTGGTCAACTAAACCTTTTCAATAATCATATTATTATTATTATTATTAGCACACAGTGGCTCATGTGAAGGGTCTCTACAACCGCTTAACCGTTATTCCCATTTGCGCGTTTATGGAAGATTGTAAATTAAGTTTTTAAAGTGTTTTTCCAAACTGCGTCATTACCCCTCTAATGGACCGAGCTCCGTAGATTCCGGTAGGCTCTTGGGTAAAAAAAACGACTGAAAATCCCCTTAAAAAACCGTCTGTTACTCGTCTTATGATCTGACCTCGCCAGAGACAGACGTACGGTGTGATTGTATGTCAAGCGATTTGCTTGGTGTTTTTATAGGTCAGGATGTCGATGGGCACGGATCCACAGGGAGACCCACCGCCAGCCTAGCCTTGAGCGGCTCTTTGGGAACACTATCCCGGACACAGTGCTAGCTCCGGACGCTCCACTCTCCCCCCACACACTGGAGAATGGATGGCCGAGATTTCGGACCCCCTCGGTCTGTCCATGTTCCCCCTCCCCTGTTGGCCATGGAGACCCACCGACTCGGAGCTGCAGCAGCCAGGAGAATCCCTCCCTCGCCCGGACACTTGGGCACAGGGCACCCAGCAAACCTCCACGTCGGGAAATTCCTTCCAACGGTCATGAACCTCCATCCACATCACAGTAAGATCTATCGTTCTATCGTTCTACTTCACAGATATAAATATATATATTAGGCTTTATGTAGGTTAATGTAGTAATGACACTTCACAGATATATAGGCTTTATGTAGGTATGGAACTTCACAGATAAATAGGCTTTATGTAGGTTAATGTAGTAATGCCACTTCACAGATATATAGGCTTTATGTAGGTATGACACTTCACAGATATATAGGCTTTATGTAGGTTAATGTAGTAATGCCACTTCACAGATATATAGGCTTTATGTAGGTATGACACTTCACAGATATATAGGCTTTATGTAGGTATGACACTTCACAGATATATAGGCTTTATGTAGGTATGACACTTCACAGATATATAGGCTTTATGTAGGTATGACACTTCACAGATAAATAGGCTTTATGTAGGTATGACACTTCACAGATAAATAGGCTTTATGTAGGTATGACACTTCACAGATAAATAGGCTTTATGTAGGTATGACACTTCACAGATATATAGGCTTTATGTAGGTATGACACTTCACAGATATATAGGCTTTATGTAAGTTAATGTAGTAATGCCACTTCACAGATATATAGGCTTTATGTAGGTATGACACTTCACAGATATATAGGCTTTATGTAGGTATGACACTTCACAGATAAATAGGCTTTATGTAAGTATGACACTTCACAGATATATAGGCTTTATGTAGTAATGACACTTCACAGATATATAGGCTTTATGTAGGTTAATGTAGTAATGACACTTCACAGATATATAGGCTTTATGTAAGTATGACACTTCACAGATATATAGGCTTTATGTAGTAATGACACTTCACAGATATATAGGCTTTATGTAGGTATGACACTTCACAGATATATAGGCTTTATGTAGGTTAATGTAGTAATGACACTTCACAGATATATAGGCTTTATGTAAGTTAATGTAGTAATGACACTTCACAGAACAGTTGTGGGAACAAGCATATCAGGTAGGGGACAATAGAGGTGTCAAATCACTCACATCTTATCTGTCACAAGCTTAAGTACCAGGTAATAACATGGTTATATACAGGGAGTACCAGGTAATAACATGGCTATTTACAGGAAGTACCAGGTAATAACATGGCTATATACAGGGAGTACCAGGTAATAACATAGCTATATACAGGGAGTACCAGGTAATAACATGGTTATATACAGGGAGGTAATAACATGGCTATATACAGGGAGGTAATAACATGGCTATATACAGGGAGGTAATAACATGGTTATATACAGGGAGGTATAACATGGCTATATACAGGGAGTACCAGGTAATAACATGGTTATATACAGGGAGGTAATAACATGGCTATATACAGGGAGTACCAGGTAATAACATGGCTATATACAGGGAGTACCAGGTAATAACATGGCTATATACAGGGAGGTAATAACATGGCTATATACAGGGAGTACCAGGTAATAACATGGTTATATACAGGGAGTACCAGGTAATAACATGGCTATATACAGGGAGTACCAGGTAACAACATGGCTATATACAGGGAGTACCAGGTAACAACATGGCTATATACAGGGAGTACCAGGTAATAACATGGCTATATACAGGGAGTACCAGGTAATAACATGGCTATATACAGGGAGTACCAGGTAATAACATGGCTATATACAGGGAGGTAATAACATGGCTATATACAGGGAGTACCAGGTAATAACATGGCTATATACAGGAAGTACCAGGTAATAACATGGCTATATACCGGAAGTACCAGGTAATAACATGGTTATATACAGGGAGTACCAGGTAATAACATGGCTATATACAGGGAGCACTAGGTAATAACATGGCTATATACAGGGAGGTAATAACATGGCTATATACAGGGAGTACCAGGTAATAACATGGCTATATACAGGACGTACCAGGTAATAACATGGCTATATACAGTGAGGTAATAACATGGCTATATACAGTGAGGTAATAACATGGCTATATACAGTGAGGTAATAACATGGCTATATACAGTGAGGTAATAACATGGCTATATACAGTGAGGTAATAACATGGCTATATACAGGAAGTACCAGGTAATAACATGGCTATATACCGGAAGTACCAGGTAATAACATGGCTATATACAGGGAGTACCAGGTAATAACATGGTTATATACAGGGAGTACCAGGTAATAACATGGCTTTATACAGGGAGTACCAGGTAATAACATGGCTATATACAGGACGTACCAGGTAATAACATGGCTATATACAGGGAGCACTAGGTAATAACATGGTTATATACAGGGAGTACCAGGTAATAACATGACTATATACAGGGAGGTAATAACATGGCTATATACAGAGAGTACCAGGTAATAACATGGTTATATACAGGGAGTACCAGGTAATAACATGGCTTTATACAGGGAGTACCAGGTAATAACATGGCTATATACAGGGAGTACCAGGTAATAACATGGCTATATACAGGGAGGTAATAACATGGT
Organism: Oncorhynchus masou masou; assembly: GCF_036934945.1. NCBI lineage: Eukaryota > Metazoa > Chordata > Actinopteri > Salmoniformes > Salmonidae > Oncorhynchus > Oncorhynchus masou. The sequence goes on along the minus strand of NW_027016550.1, from coordinate 1,487,055 downwards.
TATATACAGGGAGTACCAGGTAATAACATGGCTATATACAGGGAGTACCAGGTAATAACATGGCTATATACAGGGAGGTAATAACATGGTTATATACAGGGAGTACCAGGTAATAACATGGCTATATACAGGGAGTACCAGGTAATAACATGGTTATATACAGGGAGTACCAGGTAATAACATGGTTATATACAGGGAGTACCAGGTAATAACATGGCTTTATACAGGGAGTACCAGGTAATAACATGGCTATATACAGGGAGTACCAGGTAATAACATGGCTATATACAGGAAGTACCAGGTAATAACATGGCTATATACAGGAAGTACCAGGTAATAACATGGTTATATACAGGAAGTACCAGGTAATAACATGGCTATATACAGGAAGTACCAGGTAATAACATGGCTATATACAGGGAGGTAATAACATGGCTATATACAGGGAGTACCAGGTAATAACATGGCTATATACAGGGAGTACCAGGTAATAACATGGCTATATACAGGACGTACCAGGTAATAACATGGCTATATACAGTGAGGTAATAACATGGTTATATACAGGGAGGTAATAACATGGCTATATACAGGGAGTACCAGGTAATAACATGGCTATATACAGTGAGGTAATAACATGGCTATATACAGGGAGTACCAGGTAATAACATGGCTATATACAGTGAGGTAATAACATGGTTATATACAGGGAGGTAATAACATGGCTATATACAGGGAGTACCAGGTAATAACATGGCTATATACAGTGAGGTAATAACATGGTTATATACAGGGAGGTAATAACATGGCTATATACAGGGAGTACCAGGTAATAACATGGCTATATACAGGGAGTACCAGGTAATAACATGGCTATATACAGGGAGTACCAGGTAATAACATGGTTATATACAGGGAGTACCAGGTAATAACATGGCTATATACAGGGAGTACCAGGTAATAACATGGCTATATACAGTGAGGTAATAACATGGTTATATACAGGACGTATCAGGTAATAGCCTGGTTCCTCTCTAGGTTTCTTCCTAGGTTTTGGCCTTTCTAGGGAGTTTTTCCTAGCCACCGTGCTTCTACACCTGCATTGCTTGCTGTTTGGGGAGTTTTAGGCTGGGTTTCTGTACAGCACTTTGAGATATCGGCTGATGTAAGAAGGGCTTTATAAAATACATTTGATATACAGAGATTACCGAGTGGATGTGCAGGGGTACGAGGTAATTGAGGTAGCTATAGGTAGGGGTAAAGTGACTAAGCAACAGGATAGATGATCAACAGTAGCAGCAGTGTGTGTGTAAAGGCCTCAGCATGCCTCAGTTCAGCTGATGGTTCGCCAAAGTTGGCTCGGACAACCCAACGAGTGTCCTCTCGTATTCCCTTAAAAGACCTTCACTTGGGGAAAAACAAGAAGGGGGAAAAAAGCGCAATAGTACTGTTTGTCCTTCTTCAGACGCCGTAGCCAGTATGCACTTACTCAAAAATAGTATTGAGTTCCTCGAAGATAGCTGGATAGATCTGTGCGACGGGACAGCGTTGTGGATCGAATGTAAACAGTCTCTCTCCGCTGCTCAACGAGAATCGGCTGTGAAGCTGCCAACGCCTCCAACACGTTGATCCGTTAGAGCAAACATCAACCCCAGGATTCATACCGCCGGAGCAAGACAGAAACTCAACGAGATAATCAACTTCATCTCCCCTCTGCATTCAAGCAGCCCTTTTACAGTGGATTATTATCTATCTGTGGATATGGGTCCATTCTCTGAGTACTGTGGATATGGGTCCGTTCTCTGAGTACTAGACATGTTTCTAGCTGTGGATAGGGGTCTGTTCTCTGGTTTAGAGGAATAGAGGTTTCAGTTTCTGGGGAAAGTTATTGGGGGCCATGTTACAAACTTCGCCCCCTCTCACATCCATTTCCGCAAACAGTACCTGCTCTATATAAGCAAGCTAAAGTGGTCAATGAATTGGCCAATGCACCTTGTGTTGACCTCCAGGGTTACAGAGAGGTACCTAACAGTGACATCACATGACCCCGTAGTGGGGTGCACCTTGTGTTGGCCTTACTACAGATGAACTGACCTCCAGAGAGGTACCTAACAGTGACATCACATGACCCCGTAGTGGGGTGCACCCTGTGTTGGCCTTACTACAGATGAACTGACCTCCAGGGTTACAGAGAGGTACCTAACAGTGACATCACATGACCCCGTAGTGGGGTGCACCCTGTGTTGGCCTTACTACAGATGAACTGACCTCCAGGGTTACAGAGAGGTACCTAACAGTGACATCACATGACCCCGTAGTGGGGTGCACCCTGTGTTGGCCTTACTACGGATGAACTGACCTCCAGGGTTACAGAGGTACCTAACAGTGACATCACATGACCCCGAAGCGGAAAATGAGACACACCGCGCTACAGACACCTCCCCTTTATGAGTAGTGTGCATTTAAAAAAACAAAAATAATCTCTGTGAGAAAATATTATAGCACAGGCCTGTACAATGTCTGAGCCACATATTGATTTCACATGCACACTGCACTTCATTTTAGTGTTGTTGATGAGTATAATCGTGTTTTTGTTTTTCATTTAAGAAAATACCGTGTTGACATTCCTGATTGTACCTCTCAGCAGGCCTTAGATGAGTCATGATCACATGGAATCAGGGATGTACCAACTGATCACATGGAATCAGGGATGTACCAACTGATCACGTGGAATCAGGGATGTACCAACTGATCACGTGGAATCAGGGATGTACCAACTGATCACGTGGAATCAGGGATGTACCAACTGATCACGTGGAATCAGGGATGTACCAACTGATCACGTGGAATCAGGGATGTACCAACTGATCACGTGGAATCAGGGATGTACCAACTGATCACGTGGAATCAGGGATGTACCAACTGATCACGTGGAATCAGGGATGTACCAACTGATCACGTGGAATCAGGGATGTACCAACTGATCACGTGGAATCAGGGATGTACCAACTGATCACGTGGAATCAGGGATGTACCAACTGATCACGTGGAATCAGGGATGTACCAACTGATCACGTGGAATCAGGGATGTACCAACTGATCACGTGGAATCAGGGATGTACCAACTGATCACGTGGAATCAGGGATGTACCAACTGATCACGTGGAATCAGGGATGTACCAACTGATCACATGGAATCAGGGATGTACCAACTGATCACATGGAATCAGGGATGTACCAACTGATCACATGGAATCAGGGATGTACCAACTGATCACATGGAATCAGGGATGTACCAACTGATCACATATGGAATCAGGGATGTACCAACTGATCATATATGGAATCAGGGATGTACCAACTGATCACATGAAATCAGGGATGTACCAACTGATCATATATGGAATCAGGGATGTACCAACTGATCATATATGGAATCAGGGATGTACCAACTGATCACATGGAATCAGGGATGTACCAACTGATCACATATGGAATCAGGGATGTACCAACTGATCATATATGGAATCAGGGATGTACCAACTGATCACATGAAATCAGGGATGTACCAACTGATCATATATGGAATCAGGGATGTACCAACTGATCATATATGGAATCAGGGATGTACCAACTGATCACATGGAATCAGGGATGTACCAACTGATCACATGGAATCAGGGATGTACCAACTGATCACATGGAATCAGGGATGTACCAACTGATCACATGGAATCAGGGATGTACCAACGCTTTTGGATTTTCTTAAATAAACAACAAAATGCTACGGTATGATGCATGTTTTGGAGTATTTGTGTTCTGTACAGGCTTCCTTCTTTTCACTTCGTCAACGTTGTCAGTATTGCTTAGCGATTGCGGCATTATCAGTGTTGCGTAGCGACCGATGCGTTGTCAGTGTTGCGTAGCGACCGCCGCGTTGTATAAAATGAATCCCGCTTAAAAGGGAAAAAAGGCCCTCTGGTAACGTGGGTCATATTTATATAACCCTGGAGACCAGACCTCTGCTAACGTGGGTCATATTTTTATAACCCTGGAGACCAGACCTCTGGTAACGTGGGTCATATTTTTTATAACCCTGGAGACCAGGCCTCTGGTAACGTGGGTCATATTTTTTATAACCCTGGAGACCAGACCTCTGGTAACGTGGGTCATATTTTTTATAACCCTGGAGACCAGACCTCTGGTAACGTGGGTCATATTTTTATAACCCTGGAGACCAGACCTCTGGTAACGTGGGTCATATTTTTTATAACCCTGGAGACCAGACCTCTGGTAACGTGGGTCATATTTTTTATAACCCTGGAGACCAGACCTCTGGTAACGTGGGTCATATTTTTATAACCCTGGAGACCAGACCTCTGGTAACGTGGGTCATATTTTTTATAACCCTGGAGACCAGACCTCTGGTAACGTGGGTCATATTTTTTATAACCCTGGAGACCAGACCTCTGGTAACGTGGGTCATATTTTTTATAACCCTGGAGACCAGACCTCTGGTAACGTGGGTCATATTTTTTATAACCCTGGAGACCAGACCTCTGGTAACGTGGGTCATATTTTTTATAACCCTGTAGATCAGACCTCTGGTAACGTGGGTCATATTTATATAACCCTGGAGACCAGACCTCTGGTAAAGTGGGTCATATTTTTTATAACCCTGGAGACCAGACCTCTGGTAACGTGGGTCATATTTATATAACCCTGGAGACCAGACCTCTGGTAACGTGGGTCATATTTATATAACCCTGGAGACCAGACCTCAGGTAACGTGGGTCATATTTGTATCAACATAAAGTCTACTCAGACTGGTCTGTGCTCTTGGTTATAACAGATGATACATTGTATCAACATTGGAGCAGTGAGCAAAGCCAGCAATGTAACGGATGTAGAAATCGAACAACCGATGACTCATCAGGGTCTGGTGTCTGCCTCCCTACTCGCCAACGCTGACGGAAGAATAGATGTTTATGATGACGGAGAGACGCGAGTGACTGAAGGCTGGTAGTGGATGTGAGCGCGTGGATTACAGCTGCGGCACGTGATCTGCGCATGAAAGCGAAGAGGGACGTTGGACCTGCGCGTGCGTTCATGAGACAAGTGGCAGTTGGGTTTAAATTCAACAGGATTTCAACAGCGGGTTTATTATTGATCGGTAAGGAGCGTCGTAGGAAACCGGTGCTACGGTGTTCTGAAATGTTGGTATCACGATGTTTTGGTGTTACCGTGCAATAAATACTACTGTGCATGTGACTACATAAAAAAAGCGTATTGTTGTTTTGGACTATTCTCAAAGAGAACATTAGACCTTTTAAAAATATATATTTTTATGTGACCTCTTTGAGATTAGTCTTATTTCCAGTTTTAATGCAAGATATGAATTTGCCACAATGTTTGTTCTTCAAATTATGTATTTCATAAAAACTAAAATGTAAGTAAATAGCCCACATGAACTTAAAAAATGTATTCAAGGTTTTGTTTTTCCAGGTTTCATGGTTTTCACTCTCAAACGCACGTTGTTTTAATAGAAAATCCAATATTGCTTTTCTTCTAAGTCCACAAGATGCTTAAACCACACCAGGAGACCACTACTGAGGTTTGGGGGAAATCTGAGACATTTGGCTCTTTGGGTGAAGTTACCCTTTAATTCAAGTGAGAACCGAGCAAGAGGCTGTTGTTGTTTAGTACCCAGCAAGAGGCTGTTGTTGTTTAGTACCCAGCAAGAGGCTGTTGTTGTTTAGTACCTAGCAAGAGCTTGTTGTTGTTTAGTACCCAGCAAGAGGCTGTTGTTGTTTAGTACCTAGCAAGAGGCTGTTGTTGTTTAGTACCCAGCAAGAGGCTGTTGTTGTTTAGTACCCAGCAAGAGGCTGTTGTTGTTTAGTACCCAGCAAGAGGCTGTTGTTGTTTAGTACCCAGCAAGAGGCTGTTGTTGTTTAGTACCCAGCAAGAGGCTGTTGTTGTTTAGTACCCAGCAAGAGGCTGTTGTTGTTTAGTACCCAGCAAGAGGCTGTTGTTGTTTAGTACCCAGCAAGAGGCTGTTGTTGTTTAGTACCCAGCAAGAGGCTGTTGTTGTTTAGTACCTAGCAAGAAGCCGTTGTTGTTCGGCGCCCAGCAAGAGGCTGTTGTTGTTTAGCACCTAGCAAGAGGCTGTTGTTTAGTACCCAGCAAGAGGCTGTTGTTGTTTAGCACCTAGCAAGAGGCTGTTGTTGTTTAGCACCTAGCAAGAGGCTGTTGTTGTTTAGCACCTAGCAAGAGGCTGTTGTTGTTTAGTACCTAGCAAGAGGCTGTTGTTGTTTAGCACCTAGCAAGAGGCTGTTGTTTAGTACCCAGCAAGAGGCTGTTGTTGTTTAGCACCTAGCAAGAGGCTGTTGTTGTTTAGCACCTAGCAAGAGGCTGTTGTTGTTTAGTACCCAGCAAGAGGCTGTTGTTGTTTAGTACCTAGCAAGAAGCCGTTGTTGTTCGGCGCCCAGCAAGAGGCTGTTGTTGTTTAGCACCTAGCAAGAGGCTGTTGTTTAGTACCCAGCAAGAGGCTGTTGTTGTTTAGCACCAAGAGGCTGTTGTTGTTCAGCACCCAGCAAGAGCTTGTTGTTGTTTAGTACCCAGCAAGAGGCTGTTGTTGTTTAGTACCCAGCAAGAGGCTGTTGTTGTTTAGTACCCAGCAAGAGGCTGTTGTTGTTTAGTACCCAGCAAGAGCTTGTTGTTGTTTAGCACCTAGCAAGAGGATGTTGTTTTGCACCTAGCAAGAGGCTGTTGTTGTTTAGCACCTAGCAAGAGCTTGTTGTTGTTTAGCACCTAGCAAGAGGATGTTGTTTTGCACCTAGCAAGAGGCTGTTGTTGTTTAGCACCTAGCAAGAGGCTGTTGTTGTTCAGCACCTAGCAAGAGGCTGTTGTTGTTTAGCACCTAGCAAGAGGCTGTTGTTGTTTAGCACCTAGCAAGAGGCTGTTGTTGTTTAGCACCTAGCAAGAGGCCGTTGTTGTTTAGCACCCAGCAAGAGGCCGTTGTTGTTTAGCACCCAGCAAGAGGCCGTTGTTGTTTAGTACCTAGCAAGAAGCCGTTGTTGTTCGGCGCCCAGCAAGAGGCCGTTGCTGTTCGGCGCCCAGCAAGAGGCCGTTGCTGTTCGGCGCCCAGCAAGAGGCCGTTGCTGTTCGGCGCCCAGCAAGAGGCCGTTGCTGTTCGGCGCCCAGCAAGAGGCCGTTGCTGTTCGGCGCCCAGCAAGAGGCCGTTGCTGTTCGGCGCCCAGCACGAGGCCGTTGCTGTTCGGCGCCCAGCACGAGGCCGTTGCTGTTCGGCGCCCAGCACGAGGCCGTTGCTGTTCGGCGCCCTGCACGAGGCCGTTGCTGTTCGGCGCCCTGCACGAGGCCGTTGCTGTTCGGCGCCCTGCACGAGGCCGTTGCTGTTCGGCGCCCAGCAAAGGGAGGCCGTTGTTGTTGTTTGGACTCATCGTTAGTGGGATGTGTAGAACCATCAAGAGAGCGTGGTGAGGACAGGGGAATGTGTGTTAGTGTTTTACGTGTGCGCGCGCGCGCGTGCGTGTTTTCTTGCTGGTCATCAGAAGTGATATGATTTCTCAGCTCCACAACTATCTCTAAACACTTGTGTGATTTGTAGCTGTGGGGGATTAGCGATGAGGTGTGTGTGTGTGTGTGTGTGTAGCAGCGCAGTTTGGCAGTTGAAATACTTTTCCTTGAGAGGAGACATTTTGTTCACACACAGTTTTTTGTTTAAGTTTTTTTGTGTGGAATTTCAGATAAATATCCTCTGGTTGCTTCTCCTCTCCAGAATGAAGGACATTTATCTCTAGTGACCCACCTTCTCCTCTCCAGAATGAAGGACATTTATCTCTAGTGACCCACCCTCTCCTCTCCAGAATGAAGGATATTTATCTCTAGTGACCCACCTTCTCCTCTCCTCTCCAGAATGAAGGGTATTTATCTCTAGTGACCCACCTTCTCCTCTCCAGAATGAAGGATATTTATCTCTAGTGACCCACCTTCTCCTCTCCAGAATGAATGATATTTATCTCTAGTGACCCACCTTCTCCTCTCCAGAATGAAGGGTATTTATCTCTGGTGACCCACCTTCTCCTCTTCAGAATGAAGGATATTTATCTCTAGTGACCCACCTTCTCCTCTTCAGAATGAAGGATATTTATCTCTAGTGACCCACCTTCTCCTCTCCAGAATGAAGGATATTTATCTCTAGTGACCCACCTTCTCCTCTCCTCCAGAATGAAGGATATTTATCTCTAGTGACCCACCTTCTCCTCTCCTCTCCAGAATGAAGGATATTTATCTCTAGTGACCCACCTTCTCCTCTCCAGAATGAAGGATATTTGTCTCTAGTGACCCACCTTCTCCTCTCCTCTCCAGAATGAAGGATATTTATCTCTAGTGACCCACCTTCTCCTCTCCAGAATGAAGGATATTTATCTCTAGTGACCCACCTTCTCCTCTCCTCTCCAGAATGAAGGATATTTATCTCTAGTGACCCACCTTCTCCTCTCCAGAATGAAGGATATTTATCTCTAGTGACCCACCTTCTCCTCTCCTCTCCAGAATGAAGGGTATTTATCTCTAGTGACCCACCTTCTCCTCTCCTCTCCAGAATGAAGGATATTTATCTCTAGTGACCCACCTTCTCCTCTCCTCTCCAGAATGAAGGATATTTATCTCTAGTGACCCACCTTCTCCTCTCCTCTCCAGAATGAAGGGTATTTATCTCTAGTGACCCACCTTCTCCTCTCCAGAATGAAGGATATTTATCTCTAGTGACCCACCTTCTCCTCTCCTCTCCAGAATGAAGGATATTTATCTCTGGTGACCCACCTTCTCCTCTCCAGAATGAAGGGTATTTATCTCTAGTGACCCACCTTCTCCTCTCCAGAATGAAGGATATTTATCTCTAGTGACCCACCTTCTCCTCTCCAGAATGAAGGATATTTATCTCTAGTGACCCACCTTCTCCTCTCCTCTCCAGAATGAAGGATATTTATCTCTAGTGACCCACCTTCTCCTCTCCTCTCCAGAATGAAGGATATTTATCTCTAGTGACCCACCTTCTCCTCTCCAGAATGAAGGATATTTATCTCTAGTGACCCACCTTCTCCTCTCCAGAATGAAGGATATTTATCTCTAGTGACCCACCTTCTCCTCTCCTCTCCAGAATGAAGGATATTTATCTCTAGTGACCCACCTTCTCCTCTCCTCTCCAGAATGAAGGATATTTATCTCTAGTGACCCACCTTCTCCTCTCCTCTCCAGAATGAAGGATATTTATCTCTAGTGACCCACCTTCTCCTCTCCAGAATGAAGGATATTTATCTCTAGTGACCCACCTTCTCCTCTCCTCTCCAGAATGAAGGATATTTATCTCTAGTGACCCACCTTCTCCTCTCCTCTCCAGAATGAAGGATATTTATCTCTAGTGACCCACCTTCTCCTCTCCAGAATGAAGGATATTTATCTCTAGTGACCCACCTTCTCCTCTCCAGAATGAAGGATATTTATCTCTAGTGACCCACCTTCTCCTCTCCTCTCCAGAATGAAGGATATTTATCTCTAGTGACCCACCTTCTCCTCTCCTCTCCAGAATGAAGGATATTTATCTCTAGTGACCCACCTTCTCCTCTCCTCTCCAGAATGAAGGATATTTATCTCTAGTGACCCACCTTCTCCTCTCCTCTCCAGAATGAAGGATATTTGTCTCTAGTGACCCACCTTCTCCTCTCCAGAATGAAGGATATTTATCTCTAGTGACCCACCTTCTCCTCTCCTCCAGAATGAAGGATATTTATCTCTAGTGACCCACCTTCTCCTCTCCAGAATGAAGGATATTTATCTCTAGTGACCCACCTTCTCCTCTCCAGAATGAAGGATATTTATCTCTAGTGACCCACCTTCTCCTCTCCAGAATGAAGGATATTTATCTCTAGTGACCCACCTTCTCCTCTCCTCTCCAGAATGAAGGATATTTGTCTCTAGTGACCCACCTTCTCCTCTCCAGAATGAAGGATATTTATCTCTGGTGACCCACCTTCTCCTCTCCTCTCCAGAATGAAGGGTATTTATCTCTAGTGACCCACCTTCTCCTCTCCTCTCCAGAATGAAGGATATTTATCTCTAGTGACCCACCTTCTCCTCTCCTCTCTAGAATGAAGGGTATTTATCTCTAGTGACCCACCTTCTCCTCTCCAGAATGAAGGGTATTTATCTCTGGTGACCCACCTTCTCCTCTCCTCTCCAGAATGAAGGATATTTATCTCTAGTGACCCACCTTCTCCTCTCCAGAATGAAGGGTATTTATCTCTGGTGACCCACCTTCTCCTCTCCTCTCCAGAATGAAGGATATTTATCTCTAGTGACCCACCTTCTCCTCTCCAGAATGAAGGATATTTATCTCTAGTGACCCACCTTCTCCTCTCCAGAATGAAGGATATTTATCTCTAGTGACCCACCTTCTCCTCTTCAGAATGAAGGATATTTATCTCTCGTGACCCACCTTCTCCTCTCCAGAATGAAGGATATTTATCTCTAGTGACCCACCTCCTCCTCTCCTCTCCAGAATGAAGGGTATTTATCTCTAGTGACCCACCTTCTCCTCTCCTCTCCAGAATGAAGGGTATTTATCTCTAGTGACCCACCTTCTCCTCTCCAGAATGAAGGATATTTATCTCTAGTGACCCACCTCCTCTCCAGAATGAAGGGTATTTATCTCTAGTGACCCACCTTCTCCTCTCCTCTCCAGAATGAAGGATATTTATCTCTAGTGACCCACCTTCTCCTCTCCTCTCCAGAATGAAGGATATTTATCTCTAGTGACCCACCTTCTCCTCTCCTCTCCAGAATGAAGGGTATTTATCTCTAGTGACCCACCTTCTCCTCTCCAGAATGAAGGATATTTATCTCTAGTGACCCACCTTCTCCTCTCCTCTCCAGAATGAAGGGTATTTATCTCTAGTGACCCACCTTCTCCTCTCCTCTCCAGAATGAAGGATATTTATCTCTAGTGACCCACCTTCTCCTCTCCTCTCCAGAATGAAGGGTATTTATCTCTAGTGACCCACCTTCTCCTCTCCTCTCCAGAATGAAGGGTATTTATCTCTAGTGACCCACCTTCTCCTCTCCTCTCCAGAATGAAGGATATTTATCTCTAGTGACCCACCTTCTCCTCTCCTCTCCAGAATGAAGGATATTTATCTCTAGTGACCCACCTCCTCTCCAGAATGAAGGATATTTATCTCTAGTGACCCACCTTCTCCTCTCCAGAATGAAGGATATTTATCTCTAGTGACCCACCTTCTCCTCTCCTCTCCAGAATGAAGGATATTTATCTCTAGTGACCCACCTTCTCCTCTCCTCTCCAGAATGAAGGGTATTTATCTCTAGTGACCCACCTCCTCTCCAGAATGAAGGATATTTATCTCTAGTGACCCACCTTCTCCTCTCCTCTCCAGAATGAAGGGTATTTATCTCTAGTGACCCACCTTCTCCTCTCCAGAATGAAGGGTATTTATCTCTAGTGACCCACCTTCTCCTCTCCTCTCCAGAATGAAGGGTATTTATCTCTAGTGACCCACCTCCTCTCCTCTCCAGAATGAAGGATATTTATCTCTAGTGACCCACCTTCTCCTCTCCAGAATGAAGGATATTTATCTCTGGTGACCCACCTCCTCTCCTCTCCTCTCCAGAATGAAGGGTATTTATCTCTAGTGACCCACCTTCTCCTCTCCAGAATGAAGGGTATTTATCTCTAGTGACCCACCTTCTCCTCTCCTCTCCAGAATGAAGGGTATTTATCTCTAGTGACCCACCTCCTCTCCTCTCCAGAATGAAGGATATTTATCTCTAGTGACCCACCTTCTCCTCTCCAGAATGAAGGGTATTTATCTCTAGTGACCCACCTCCTCTCCTCTCCAGAATGAAGGATATTTATCTCTAGTGACCCACCTTCTCCTCTCCAGAATGAAGGGTATTTATCTCTAGTGACCCACCTTCTCCTCTCCTCTCCAGAATGAAGGGTATTTATCTCTAGTGACCCACCTTCTCCTCTCCAGAATGAAGGGTATTTATCTCTAGTGACCCACCTCCTCTCCTCTCCAGAATGAAGGATATTTATCTCTAGTGACCCACCTTCTCCTCTCCTCTCCAGAATGAAGGGTATTTATCTCTAGTGACCCACCTCCTCTCCAGAATGAAGGATATTTATCTCTAGTGACCCACCTCCTCTCCAGAATGAAGGATATTTATCTCTAGTGACCCACCTCCTCTCCTCTCCAGAATGAAGGATATTTATCTCTAGTGACCCACCTTCTCCTCTCCTCTCCAGAATGAAGGGTATTTATCTCTAGTGACCCACCTCCTCTCCAGAATGAAGGGTATTTATCTCTAGTGACCCACCTCCTCTCCAGAATGAAGGATATTTATCTCTAGTGACCCACCTTCTCCTCTCCAGAATGAAGGATATTTATCTCTAGTGACCCACCTTCTCCTCTCCTCTCCAGAATGAAGGATATTTATCTCTAGTGACCCACCTTCTCCTCTCCTCTCCAGAATGAAGGGTATTTATCTCTAGTGACCCACCTCCTCTCCAGAATGAAGGATATTTATCTCTGGTGACCCACATTCTCCTCTCCAGAATGAAGGATATTTATCTCTAGTGACCCACCTCCTCCTCTCCTCTCCAGAATGAAGGGTATTTATCTCTAGTGACCCACCTTCTCCTCTCCAGAATGAAGGGTATTTATCTCTAGTGACCCACCTTCTCCTCTCCAGAATGAAGGATATTTATCTCTAGTGACCCACCTTCTCCTCTCCTCTCCAGAATGAAGGATATTTATCTCTAGTGACCCACCTTCTCCTCTCCTCTCCAGAATGAAGGATATTTATCTCTGGTGACCCACCTTCTCCTCTCCAGAATGAAGGGTATTTATCTCTAGTGACCCACCTTCTCCTCTCCAGAATGAAGGGTATTTATCTCTAGTGACCCACCTTCTCCTCTCCTCTCCAGAATGAAGGATATTTATCTCTAGTGACCCACCTTCTCCTCTCCAGAATGAAGGGTATTTATCTCTAGTGACCCACCTTCTCCTCTCCAGAATGAAGGGTATTTATCTCTAGTGACCCACCTTCTCCTCTCCTCTCCAGAATGAAGGGTATTTATCTCTAGTGACCCACCTTCTCCTCTCCTCTCCAGAATGAAGGGTATTTATCTCTAGTGACCCACCTCCTCCTCTCCTCTCCAGAATGAAGGATATTTATCTCTAGTGACCCACCTTCTCCTCTCCAGAATGAAGGATATTTATCTCTAGTGACCCACCTTCTCCTCTCCTCTCCAGAATGAAGGGTATTTGTCTCTAGTGACCCACCTTCTCCTCTCCTCTCCAGAATGAAGGGTATTTATCTCTAGTGACCCACCCTCTCCTCTCCAGAATGAAGGGTATTTATCTCTAGTGACCCACCTTCTCCTCTCCAGAATGAAGGATATTTATCTCTAGTGACCCACCTCCTCCTCTCCTCTCCAGAATGAAGGATATTTATCTCTAGTGACCCACCTGCTCCTCTCCTCTCCAGAATGAAGGGTATTTATCTCTAGTGACCCACCTTCTCCTCTCCTCTCCAGAATGAAGGATATTTATCTCTAGTGACCCACCTTCTCCTCTCCTCTCCAGAATGAAGGATATTTATCTCTGGTGACCCACCTTCTCCTCTCCAGAATGAAGGGTATTTATCTCTCGTGACCCACCTCCTCCTCTCCTCTCCAGAATGAAGGGTATTTATCTCTAGTGACCCACCTTCTCCTCTCCAGAATGAAGGGTATTTATCTCTCGTGACCCACCTCCTCCTCTCCTCTCCAGAATGAAGGATATTTATCTCTAGTGACCCACCTTCTCCTCTCCAGAATGAAGGATATTTATCTCTAGTGACCCACCTTCTCCTCTCCTCTCCAGAATGAAGGGTATTTATCTCTAGTGACCCACCTTCTCCTCTCCAGAATGAAGGGTATTTATCTCTAGTGACCCACCTTCTCCTCTCCAGAATGAAGGGTATTTATCTCTAGTGACCCACCTTCTCCTCTCCAGAATGAAGGATATTTATCTCTAGTGACCCACCTTCTCCTCTCCAGAATGAAGGATATTTATCTCTAGTGACCCACCTTCTCCTCTCCAGAATGAAGGATATTTATCTCTAGTGACCCACCTCTCCTCTCCAGAATGAAGGGTATTTATCTCTAGTGACCCACCTTCTCCTCTCCAGAATGAAGGGTATTTATCTCTAGTGGCCCACCTTCTCCTCTCCTCTCCAGAATGAAGGATATTTATCTCTAGTGACCCACCTTCTCCTCTCCTCTCCAGAATGAAGGATATTTATCTCTAGTGACCCACCTTCTCCTCTCCTCTCCAGAATGAAGGGTATTTATCTCTAGTGACCCACCTTCTCCTCTCCTCTCCAGAATGAAGGGTATTTATCTCTAGTGACCCACCTTCTCCTCTCCTCTCCAGAATGAAGGGTATTTATCTCTAGTGACCCACCTTCTCCTCTCCTCTCCAGAATGAAGGGTATTTATCTCTGGTGACCCACCTTCTCCTCTCCTCTCCAGAATGAAGGGTATTTATCTCTGGTGACCCACCTTCTCCTCTCCTCTCCAGAATGAAGGATATTTATCTCTAGTGACCCACCTCCTCCTCTCCTCTCTAGAATGAAGGGTATTTATCTCTAGTGACCCACCTTCTCCTCTCCAGAATGAAGGATATTTATCTCTAGTGACCCACCTTCTCCTCTCCTCTCCAGAATGAAGGATATTTATCTCTAGTGACCCACCTTCTCCTCTCCTCTCCAGAATGAAGGATATTTATCTCTAGTGACCCACCTTCTCCTCTCCTCTCCAGAATGAAGGATATTTATCTCTAGTGGCCCACCTTCTCCTCTCCAGAATGAAGGATATTTATCTCTAGTGACCCACCTTCTCCTCTCCTCTCCAGAATGAAGGATATTTATCTCTAGTGACCCACCTTCTCCTCTCCTCTCCAGAATGAAGGATATTTATCTCTAGTGACCCACCTTCTCCTCTCCTCTCCAGAATGAAGGATATTTATCTCTAGTGACCCACCCTCTCCTCTCCAGAATGAAGGATATTTATCTCTAGTGACCCACCTTCTCCTCTCCTCTCCAGAATGAAGGATATTTATCTCTAGTGACCCACCTTCTCCTCTCCTCTCCAGAATGAAGGATATTTATCTCTAGTGACCCACCTCCTCCTCTCCTCTCCAGAATGAAGGATATTTATCTCTAGTGACCCACCTTCTCCTCTCCAGAATGAAGGATATTTATCTCTAGTGACCCACCTTCTCCTCTCCTCTCCAGAATGAAGGATATTTATCTCTAGTGACCCACCCTCTCCTCTCCAGAATGAAGGATATTTATCTCTAGTGACCCACCTTCTCCTCTCCTCTCCAGAATGAAGGATATTTATCTCTGGTGACCCACCTTCTCCTCTCCAGAATGAAGGATATTTATCTCTAGTGACCCACCTTCTCCTCTCCTCTCCAGAATGAAGGGTATTTATCTCTGGTGACCCACCTTCTCCTCTCCAGAATGAAGGATATTTATCTCTAGTGACCCACCTTCTCCTCTCCTCTCCAGAATGAAGGATATTTATCTCTAGTGACCCACCTTCTCCTCTCCAGAATGAAGGGTATTTATCTCTAGTGACCCATCTTCTCCTCTCCAGAATGAAGGATATTTATCTCTAGTGACCCACCTTCTCCTCTCCAGAATGAAGGATATTTATCTCTAGTGACCCACCTTCTCCTCTCCAGAATGAAGGATATTTATCTCTAGTGACCCACCTTCTCCTCTCCTCTCCAGAATGAAGGATATTTATCTCTAGTGACCCACCTTCTCCTCTCCAGAATGAAGGGTATTTATCTCTAGTGACCCATCTTCTCCTCTCCAGAATGAAGGATATTTATCTCTAGTGACCCACCTTCTCCTCTCCAGAATGAAGGATATTTATCTCTAGTGACCCACCTTCTCCTCTCCAGAATGAAGGATATTTATCTCTAGTGACCCACCTTCTCCTCTCCTCTCCAGAATGAAGGATATTTATCTCTAGTGACCCACCTTCTCCTCTCCTCTCCAGAATGAAGGATATTTATCTCTAGTGACCCACCTTCTCCTCTCCTCTCCAGAATGAAGGATATTTATCTCTAGTGACCCACCTTCTCCTCTCCAGAATGAAGGATATTTATCTCTAGTGACCCACCTTCTCCTCTCCTCTCCAGAATGAAGGATATTTATCTCTAGTGACCCACCTTCTCCTCTCCTCTCCAGAATGAAGGATATTTATCTCTAGTGACCCACCTTCTCCTCTCCAGAATGAAGGGTTTTATCTCTAGTGACCCATCTTCTCCTCTCCAGAATGAAGGATATTTATCTCTAGTGACCCACCTTCTCCTCTCCAGAATGAAGGATATTTATCTCTAGTGACCCACCTTCTCCTCTCCAGAATGAAGGATATTTATCTCTAGTGACCCACCTTCTCCTCTCCTCTCCAGAATGAAGGATATTTATCTCTAGTGACCCACCTTCTCCTCTCCTCTCCAGAATGAAGGATATTTATCTCTAGTGACCCACCTTCTCCTCTCCTCTCCAGAATGAAGGATATTTATCTCTAGTGACCCACCTTCTCCTCTCCAGAATGAAGGATATTTATCTCTAGTGACCCACCTTCTCCTCTCCTCTCCAGAATGAAGGATATTTATCTCTAGTGACCCACCTTCTCCTCTCCTCTCCAGAATGAAGGATATTTATCTCTAGTGACCCACCTTCTCCTCTCCTCTCCAGAATGAAGGATATTTATCTCTAGTGACCCACCTTCTCCTCTCCTCTCCAGAATGAAGGATATTTATCTCTAGTGACCCACCTTCTCCTCTCCAGAATGAAGGATATTTATCTCTAGTGACCCACCTTCTCCTCTCCAGAATGAAGGATATTTATCTCTAGTGACCCACCTTCTCCTCTCCAGAATGAAGGATATTTATCTCTAGTGACCCACCTTCTCCTCTCCTCTCCAGAATGAAGGATATTTATCTCTAGTGACCCACCTTCTCCTCTCCTCTCTAGAATGAAGGATATTTATCTCTAGTGACCCACCTTCTCCTCTCCTCTCCAGAATGAAGGATATTTATCTCTAGTGACCCACCTTCTCCTCTCCTCTCCAGAATGAAGGATATTTATCTCTAGTGACCCACCTTCTCCTCTCCTCTCCAGAATGAAGGATATTTATCTCTAGTGACCCACCTTCTCCTCTCCTCTCCAGAATGAAGGATATTTATCTCTAGTGACCCAACTTCTCCTCTCCAGAATGAAGGACATTTATCTCTAGTGACCCACCTTCTCCTCTCCTCTCCAGAATGAAGGATATTTATCTCTAGTGACCCACCTTCTCCTCTCCTCTCCAGAATGAAGGATATTTATCTCTAGTGACCCACCTTCTCCTCTCCTCTCCAGAATGAAGGACATTTATCTCTAGTGACCCACCTTCTCCTCTCCAGAATGAAGGATATTTATCTCTAGTGACCCACCTTCTCCTCTCCAGAATGAAGGGTATTTATCTCTGGTGACCCACCTTCTCCTCTCCAGAATGAAGGATATTTATCTCTAGTGACCCACCTCCTCTCCAGAATGAAGGATATTTATCTCTAGTGACCCACCTTCTCCTCTCCAGAATGAAGGATATTTATCTCTAGTGACCCACCTTCTCTTCTCCTCTCCAGAATGAAGGATATTTATCTCTAGTGACCCACCTTCTCCTCTCCAGAATGAAGGATATTTATCTCTAGTGACCCACCTTCTCCTCTCCTCTCCAGAATGAAGGATATTTATCTCTAGTGACCCACCTTCTCCTCTCCAGAATGAAGGGTATTTATCTCTAGTGACCCACCTTCTCCTCTACAGAATGAAGGATATTTATCTCTAGTGACCCACCTTCTCCTCTCCAGAATGAAGGGTATTTATCTCTAGTGACCCACCTCCTCTCCAGAATGAAGGATATTTATCTCTAGTGACCCACCTTCTCCTCTCCAGAATGAAGGATATTTATCTCTAGTGACCCACCTTCTCTCCTCTCCAGAATGAAGGGTATTTATCTCTAGTGACCCACCTTCTCCTCTCCAGAATGAAGGATATTTATCTCTAGTGACCCACCTTCTCCTCTACAGAATGAAGGATATTTATCTCTAGTGACCCACCTTCTCCTCTCCAGAATGAAGGATATTTATCTCTAGTGACCCACCTTCTCCTCTCCAGAATGAAGGATATTTATCTCTAGTGACCCACCTTCTCTCCTCTCCAGAATGAAGGGTATTTATCTCTAGTGACCCACCTTCTCCTCTCCAGAATGAAGGATATTTATCTCTAGTGGCCCACCTTCTCCTCTCCAGAATGAAGGGTATTTATCTCTAGTGACCCACCTTCTCCTCTCCTCTCCAGAATGAAGGATATTTATCTCTAGTGACCCACCTTCTCCTCTCCAGAATGAAGGATATTTATCTCTAGTGACCCACCTTCTCCTCTCCAGAATGAAGGATATTTATCTCTAGTGACCCACCTTCTCCTCTCCTCTCCAGAATGAAGGGTATTTATTTCTAGTGACCCACCTTCTCCTCTCCTCTCCAGAATGAAGGCTATTTATCTCTAGTGACCCACCTTCTCCTCTCCTCTCCAGAATGAAGGGTATTTATCTCTAGTGACCCACCTTCTCCTCTCCAGAATGAAGGATATTTATTTCTAGTGACCCACCTTCTCCTCTCCAGAATGAAGGATATTTATCTCTAGTGACCCACCTTCTCCTCTCCAGAATGAAGGATATTTATCTCTAGTGACCCACCTTCTCCTCTCCAGAATGAAGGATATTTATCTCTAGTGACCCACCTTCTCCTCTCCAGAATGAAGGATATTTATCTCTAGTGACCCACCTTCTCCTCTCCTCTCCAGAATGAAGGGTATTTATCTCTAGTGACCCACCTCCTCCTCTCCTCTCCAGAATGAAGGGTATTTATCTCTAGTGACCCACCTTCTCCTCTCCTCTCCAGAATGAAGGGTATTTATCTCTAGTGACCCACCTTCTCCTCTCCTCTCCAGAATGAAGGGTATTTATCTCTAGTGACCCACCTCCTCCTCTCCTCTCCAGAATGAAGGGTATTTATCTCTAGTGACCCACCTTCTCCTCTCCTCTCCAGAATGAAGGGTATTTATCTCTAGTGACCCACCTCCTCCTCTCCTCTCCAGAATGAAGGGTATTTATCTCTAGTGACCCACCTTCTCCTCTCCAGAATGAAGGGTATTTATCTCTAGTGACCCACCTTCTCCTCTCCAGAATGAAGGATATTTATCTCTAGTGACCCACCTTCTCCTCTCCAGAATGAAGGATATTTATCTCTGGTGACCCACCTTCTCCTCTCCAGAATGAAGGGTATTTATCTCTAGTGACCCACCTTCTCCTCTCCTCTCCAGAATGAAGGGTATTTATCTCTAGTGACCCACCTTCTCCTCTCCAGAATGAAGGATATTTATCTCTAGTGACCCACCTTCTCCTCTCCTCTCCAGAATGAAGGATATTTATCTCTAGTGACCCACCTTCTCCTCTCCAGAATGAAGGATATTTATCTCTAGTGACCCACCTTCTCCTCTCCAGAATGAAGGGTATTTATCTCTAGTGACCCACCTTCTCCTCTCCTCTCCAGAATGAAGGATATTTATCTCTAGTGACCCACCTTCTCCTCTCCTCTCTAGAATGAAGGATATTTATCTCTAGTGACCCACCTTCTCCTCTCCTCTCCAGAATGAAGGATATTTATCTCTAGTGACCCACCTTCTCCTCTCCAGAATGAAGGATATTTATCTCTAGTGACCCACCTTCTCCTCTCCTCTCCAGAATGAAGGATATTTATCTCTAGTGACCCACCTTCTCCTCTCCTCTCCAGAATGAAGGATATTTATCTCTAGTGACCCACCTTCTCCTCTCCTCTCCAGAATGAAGGGTATTTATCTCTAGTGACCCACCTTCTCCTCTCCTCTCCAGAATGAAGGGTATTTATTTCTTGTGACCCACCTTCTCCTCTCCTCTCCAGAATGAAGGATATTTATCTCTAGTGACCCACCTTCTCCTCTCCTCTCCAGAATGAAGGGTATTTATCTCTAGTGACCCACCTTCTCCTCTCCAGAATGAAGGATATTTATCTCTAGTGACCCACCTTCTCCTCTCCTCTCCAGAATGAAGGGTATTTATCTCTAGTGACCCACCTTCTCCTCTCCTCTCCAGAATGAAGGGTATTTATCTCTGGTGACCCACCTTCTCCTCTCCTCTCTAGAATGAAGGGTATTTATCTCTAGTGACCCACCTTCTCCTCTCCTCTCTAGAATGAAGGGTATTTATCTCTGGTGACCCACCTTCTCCTCTCCTCTCCAGAATGAAGGGTATTTATCTCTCGTGACCCACCTCCTCCTCTCCTCTCTAGAATGAAGGATATTTATCTCTAGTGACCCACCTTCTCCTCTCCTCTCCAGAATGAAGGGTATTTATCTCTGGTGAAATTCTACCATGGATCTGTGTGTGTAGGTGGGTTTAGAGGCAGAGTTGTTTGTCAGATAGTGACGTCAGACCCTGGGTATTTTAACATGCCATCACACACACACACACACACACACACACACACACACCACCACCACCACCACCCCCGTAACAAGCCCAACCCTCTGTGTGTGACAGCTGCTGTGTGTGGGGGAGGGAGGAGAGGATCGTGGGTGTATGTACGCACATTGTGTGTGTGTGAGCAAGTGTTGGTACAGTGTGTGTGTGTGTGTTGGTGCAGTGTTGGTGCAGTGTGTGTGTTGGTGCAGTGTGTGTATGTGTGGTCATTCTATCAGTGACAGCTTTATGCTATCTTGTTTCCCCTCTATTCATCTCAGACGCACTGTGTGAGCGCTGACCAGTGGACATGGTGCCATGGTAACAGAGAGACTCAGCCTGTAAGCGTTCCCTACTCCTCTCTTCTTCTGTGGTTTGTGTTTTATAATGGAGCTCTAGTGGTTTATATGAATGGAGCTCTAGTGGTTTATATGGATGGAGCTCTAGTGGTTTATATGGATGGAGCTCTAGTGGTTTATATGGATGGAGCTCTAGTGGTTTATATGGATGGAGCTCTAGTGGTTTATATGGATGGAGCTCTAGTGGTTTATATGGATGGAGCTCTAGTGGTTTATATGGATGGAGCTCTAGTGGTTTATATGGATGGAGCTCTAGTGGTTTATATGGATGGAGCTCTAGTGGTTTATATGGATGGAGCTCTAGTGGTTTATATGGATGGAGCTCTAGTGGTTTATATGGATGGAGCTCTCGTGGTTTATATGGGTGGAGCTCTAGTGGTTTATATGGGTGGAGCTCTAGTGGTTTATATGGGTGGAGCTCTTATGACTGGAGCTCTAGTGGTTTATATGGATGGAGCTCTAGTGGTTTATATGAATGGAGCTCTAGTGGTTTATATGGATGGAGCTCTAGTGGTTTATATGGATGGAGCTCTAGTGGTTTATATGGATGGAGCTCTAGTGGTTTATATGGATGGAGCTCTAGTGGTTTATATGGATGGAGCTCTTATGGAGCTCTAGTGGTTTATATGGATGGAGCTCTAGTGGTTTATATGGATGGAGCTCTTATGGAGCTCTAGTGGTTTATATGGATGGAGCTCTAGTGGTTTATATGGATGGAGCTCAAGTGGTTTATATGGATGGAGCTCTAGTGGTTTATATGGATGGAGCTCTAGTGGTTTATATGGATGGAGCTCTAGTGGTTTATATGGATGGAGCTCTAGTGGTTTATATGGATGGAGCTCTAGTGGTTTATATGAATGGAGCTCTAGTGGTTTATATGAATGTAACATCAATAGGGTTTAGGTTACTGTCATTCATATTCACCCAGTTCAATGTAACAGTGATGGGTTTAGGTTACTGTCATTCATATCCACCCAGTTCAATGTAACAGTGACAGGTTTAGGTTACTGTCATTCATATTCACCCAGTTCAATGTAACAGTGATGGGTTTAGGTTACTGTCATTCATATTCACCCAGTTCAATGTAACAGTGACAGGTTTAGGTTACTGTCATTCATATTCACCCAGTTCAATGTAACAGTGACAGGTTTAGGTTACTGTCATTCACCCAGTTCAATGTAACAGTGACGGGTTTAGGTTACTGTCATTCACCCAGTTCAATGTAACAGTGATGAGTTTAGGTTACTGTCATTCATTTTCACCCAGTTCAATGTAACAGTGATGGGTTTAGGTTACTGTCATTCATATTCACCCAGTTCAATGTAACAGTGATGGGTTTAGGTTACTGTCATTCACCCAGTTCAATGTAACAGTGACGGGTTTAGGTTACTGTCATTCACCCAGTTCAATGTAACAGTGATGAGTTTAGGTTACTGTCATTCATTTTCACCCAGTTCAATGTAACAGTGATGGGTTTAGGTTACTGTCATTCATATTCACCCAGTTCAATGTAACAGTGACAGGTTTAGGTTACTGTCATTCACCCAGTTCAATGTAACAGTGATGGGTTTAGGTTACTGTCATTCACCCAGTTCAATGTAACAGTGACAGGTTTAGGTTGCTGTCATTCACCCAGTTCAATGTAACAGTGACGGGTTTAGGTTACTGTCATTCATATTCACCCAGTTCAATGTAACAGTGATAGGTTTAGGTTACTGTCATTCATATTCACCCAGTTCAATGTAACAGTGACAGGTTTAGGTTACTGTCATTCACCCAGTTCAATGTAACAGTGACGGGTTTAGGTTACTGTCATTCACCCAGTTCAATGTAACAGTGACAGGTTTAGGTTACTGTCATTCACCCAGTTCAATGTAACTTTACATAATTTTCCCCTATACCCATCATGAGGTTGCTACAACCTAGCGTACGAATGAAAAGTTTATTACGAAGAAGCACACAGGTCGAGAGACACATTGGGCAAATGAAGGAGATAGTGACACGTACAATATTGCCTTGAAAAGTCTTGCCTGCATCCAGCTGTTCTAGGGTGTGATCATTAGTCCAGACTCTTGCCTGCATCTAGCTGTTCTAGGGTGTGATCATTAGTCAACTCTTGCCTGCATCTAGCTGTTCTAGGGTGTGATCATTAGTCCAGACTCTTGCCTGCATCTAGCTGTTCTAGGGTGTGATCATTAGTCCAGACTCTTGCCTGCATCTAGCTGTTCTAGGGCGTGATCATTAGTCCAGACTCTTGCCTGCATCTAGCTGTTCTAGGGCGTGATCATTAGTCCAGACTCTTGCCTGCATCTAGCTGTTCTAGGGTGTGATCATTAGTCCAGACTCTTGCCTGCATCTAGCTGTTCTAGGGGCGTGATCATTAGTCCAGACTCTTGCCTGCATCTAGCTGTTCTAGGGTGTGATCATTAGTCCAGACTCTTGCCTGCATCTAGCTGTTCTAGGGTGTGATCATTAGTCTAGACTCTTGCCTGCATCTAGCTACATCTAGCTGTTCTAGAGTGTGATCATTAGTCCAGACGACTCTTGCCTGCATCTAGCTGTTCTAGAGTGTGATCATTAGTCCAGACTCTTGCCTGCATCTAGCTGCATCTAGCTGTTCTAGGGGTGTGATCATTAGTCCAGACTCTTGCCTGCATCTAGCTGTTCTAGGGGTGTGATCATTAGTCCAGACTCTTGCCTGCATCTAGCTGTTCTAGGGTGTGATCATTAGTCCAGACTCTTGCCTGCATCTAGCTGTTCTAGGGTGTGATCATTAGTCTAGACTCTTGCCTGCATCTAGCTGCATCTAGCTGTTCTAGAGTGTGATCATTAGTCCAGACTCTTGCCTGCATCTAGCTGTTCTAGGGGTGTGATCATTAGTCCAGACTCTTGCCTGCATCTAGCTGTTCTAGGGTGTGATCATAATGTCCAAACACATGCAAACGAGCTTTACAAATCTTCGTACCATAACCACTGCACACAGTCAACATCGTTATCAATGTCACCATATTGGCTCACATCATAGTAAACATCGCTCCTAGAACTAATGAGTTAGTATAATAACACAACGGAATATAGCTCTCTGCAGATTCTCAAGTGGAATAAATTAATTTGTCCAAAACTATTCAACTAATGTCTCTCTCACTCTCTTTGAGTCAACTACTTAGCACATTTTAATGCATTGCAGTGCTAGCTATCTGTCATTTAATGCATTGCAGTGCTAGCTAGCTGTCGTTTAATGCATTGCAGTGCTAGCTAGCTGTCGTTTTAATGCATTGCAGTGCTAGCTAGCTGTCGTTTATTGCATTGCAGTGCTAGCTAGCTGTCGTTTAATGCATTGCAGTGCTAGCTAGCTGTCGTTTAATGCTACCTTAATTTCCGGACTATAAGCCGCTACTTTATTCCCAGGCTTTGAACCTCGCGGTTTATACAATGACGCGGCTAATTTATGGATTTTTCCCGCTTTCACAAGATTCATGTCTCCAGAAAACTGAGCACCGTCACATAATGTGCTGTAAATCGAGCTCAAACTTCCCATCATTCTGATTACGGTAGTTATTTTGTCACCCTCGTCATGGCAAAGACACGGAGAAATGCATATGATGCAGCTTTCAAGTTGAAGGCGATCGATCTGGCTGTTGGAAAAGGAAATAGAGCTGCTGCATGGGAGCTTGGCCTTAATGAGTCGATGATAAGACGTTGGAAACAGCAGCGTGAGGAACTGACTCAGTGCAGAAAGACAACAAAAGCTTTCAGAGGGAAGAAAAGCAGATGGCCCAAAGTATTTGCAGCCACTCGACATCAGTGTAAATGCATTTAAGGTGGCGCTCCTTGTTCAGTGGGAGGCTTGGATGACAAGTGGGGAGAAATCCTTCACTAAAACGGACCGCAGGCGAAGAGCATCTTATGGTCAAGTCTGCCAGTGGGTCCTGACAGCGTGGAGCATTGTTAAAAAATCCACTGTCATCAACGGGTTTCGAAAGGCTGGACTGCTGCGTGTTGAAGAGGGCAGCATGAGCTCAGCGGGGTATTTGCCTCCGCATGAAAGTGACGAGAGCGACAATGAAAACGATCCAACATCGGATGAAGCAGTTCTGAGGCTATTCAACTCCGACACCGAAGGAGATGACTTCAGTGGTTTCAGTGCACAGGAGGAGGAAGATGGTGACCAATGACTTTCTTGGTAGGCTACTGATTTAAATTTTTGTTACAAGCCGTGTTTCGTTAAAGCCTATTTCTTTTCGATAGAAGCCGTGTTTCGTTTAAAGGCTGTGTAAAGTTAATTTGTTTCAATGTACCGGTAGGCACCTGCGGCTTATAGACACGTGCGCCTTATTTATGTACAAAATGCATATTTTTCTAATAATTCAGTGGATGTGGCTTATATTCAGGCTTAATAGTCCAGCAGGAGACGGTAGATTCGGTCTCTGATCCTCTGGTGGACAACTGAGCCCACCATGTCAGTTCCGTGGCGCTACCTTGCAGAGTGCTGTCGAGGCGACTCTAGACCTTCTTTGCAAAACAGTTTTAATCAGTTATTTGGTGACGTGAATATAATGACTATCGTTGACTATCGTTGACTATTGTTTTTCTGAACTTAAAAAAAAAAGGTGTCATTATTATTTTTTTCTGAAATTCACTGAGTGGGATGGTCTTAGGAGCTGCTCTACTGGTTTACCTACGCAGGCACTTAGGATTTGGGCAGGTCTGAATTTGTCTTTAGTCATTAATACACCTGTTTGTGTGTGTGTGTTCCAGTTTAGGATGTGTTGGTTATGAGTGGTGTGTTATTTAGAGAACTGGCTGTGTGTGTGTTATTTAGAGAAGTGTGTGTGTGTGTGTGTGTGTGTGTGTGTGTGTGTGTGTGTGTGTGTGTGTGTGTGTGTGATTTAGAGAACTGGCTGTGTGTGTGTGTGTGTGTTCCAGTTTAGTATGTGTTGGTTATGAGTGGTGTGTTATTTAGAGACCTGGCTGTGTGTCATTTAGATTGCTGGGTGTGCACAGATTTACAAAGCACAGAGGGGTGTGTGTGTGTGTGTGTGTGTCAGGTTTAATACACTGATTTAGCTGCAGGAAGACTCAGAGACACGTCTCCACATCCCCCAGGAGACCACACACACACACACACACACACTAACCCTGAGGCTGGCTGCGTCGTCTTCAGGGGTTCAAAGGGTCTAATAGTTGGCGACCTGTACAGAGAGAGGTGTTAAATGGAACTGTGTTTTGTGCCCATGAGACACGGAGAGTAGGCTTTACCCTCGGAGAGTAGGCTTTACCCTCGGAGAGTAGGCTTTACCCTCGGAGAGTAGGCTTTACCCTCGGAGAGTAGGCTTTACCCTCGGAGAGTAGGCTTTACCCTCGGAGAGTAGGCTTTACCCTCGGAGAGTGGGCTCGGGGCCGCGGGGCCTTTACCCTCGGAGAGTGGGCTCGGGGCCGTGGGGCCTTTACCCTCGGAGAGTGGGCTCGGGGCCGCGTGGCTTTTTTCTCCAGTTTTTGTCCTTTTTAGTGTTTGGATCTTCCAGGCCTCTGGGACGTATTCCGGATGGGTGTGATGATGTCATCATCGGTCGACCTCTTGTATGATGATGTCAGTCTGTATTGACTACTGTGTGTGTCTGTGTGTCTCGTCTCAATAAAGCTTCAAAGTCTCCGTATCTCATCACTCCAGGTGATGCCTTCCCAGCAGCCTCCAGTCCCTTCCTGCCGGGCTATTCCGGCCCCTCCCCCCTAACCTCTGACCCAGCCTACAGATCACCCAATCAGATGGCTCAGCTCTGGGCCTCACACGCTGCCGCCCACGAAGGTAACGGACTGTTTCAGACTGTCCTTCATGTTCTGTCAGTGTTCTATCTGCGTTCCTATCTGCTCGCTTCACTACTGTCCCCTCTCTCTCCTGCTCCTGTCCTCTCTCGTCCTCCTGTCCTCTCTCTCTCCTGCCCCACTTCTATCCCTCCTCCTGTTCTCTCTCTCTCCTGCCCCACTTCTATCCCTCCTCCTGTTCTCTCTCTCTTCTGCCCCACTTCTATCCCTCCTCTTGTTCTCTCTCTCTTCTGCCCCACTTCGATCCCTCGTCCTGTCCTCTCTCTTTCCTCAGCTCTCTCTCTCTTGCCCCACTTATATCCTTCCTCCTGTCCTCTCTCTCTCTCTCTCTTCTCTCTCTTCTCTCTCTCTCTCTGCTCTCTCTCTCTCTCTGCTCTCTCTCTCCTTGTCCCTCAGCTCTCTCTCTCTCTCCTCGTCCCTCAGCTCTCTCTCTCTCTCTCCTCGTCCCTCAGCTCTCTCTCTCTCTCCTCGTCCCTCAGCTCTCTCTCTCTCTCTCCTCGTCCCTCAGCTCTCTCTCTCTCTCTCTCCTCGTCCCTCAGCTCTCTCTCTCTCCGCGTCCCTCAGCTCTCCGCGTCCCTCAGCTCTCCGCGTCCCTCAGCTCTCTCTCTCTCCTCGTCCCTCAGCTCTCTCTCTCTCCTCGTCCCTCAGCTCTCTCTCTCTCTCCTCGTCCCTCAGCTCTCCTCGTCCCTCAGCTCTCCTCGTCCCTCAGCTCTCTCTCTCTTTGTCCCTCAGCTCTCTCTCTCTTCGTCCCTCAGCTCTCTCTCTCTCCTCGTCCCTCATCTCTCTCCTGCCCCACTTCTATCCCTCTGCCTGTCCTCTTTCCTGGAGGGAAGACAGGCACATCTCTCTCTCTCTCGCGCTCTCTCTCTTGCGCTCTCTCTCTCTCGCGCTCTCTCTCTTAGGCAGAGTAGGTCAACCGTGTGTCTACAGGTCAGAGGTCAGTAGTAGGGCTATCCATTCCTGAGGTTCCCACCGCCTAAGGAGTGCAGGTATTTGCTCTGTCCCAGCACCGACCCAGCTGATGTGTGTTGTTGCTCTTCCAGGCTACGCCCCTCTCCCAGGCGGTCTGTACCCTAGCCCCTACCACCTCCCCCTGGGTAACCTGGAGCCTCCTCCCCCCTCGCTGGGCTTGGCTCAGCACCACCACCTCTACAACGCACCACACCAAGGTCAGTACACACTACCACTTCTAGACCACACTACGAGCTCCGAAAATATTCAGTCTCTTCAGATCATACTGCCTTCAGATCAAAGTATTGATTTGTAGTAGACGGTCTGAGCCCCAATAAAAAGGCCTTGTTGGTCGTTGATCACATCACCTCTCCCACGTGGTGGGGACACAAACAGATGTGTCTCAACGTGGCGTCTCGGGACCAACGTGGCGTCTCGGGACCAGCGTGGCGTCTCGGGACCAGCGTGGCGTCTCGGGACCAGCGTGGCGTCTCGGGACCAGCGTGGCGTCTCGGGACCAGCGTGGCGTCTCGGGACAAACGTGGCGTCTCGGGACCAGCGTGGCGCCTCGGGACAGATTTGTTTTGCCAACCTGTTACTGTATCTGATGTGTTGTTGTGTTCTGATGGATAATAAATTATTTTATTTCACCTTTATTTATTTAACCAGGTAGGCTAGTTGAGAACAAGTTCTCATTTACAACTGCAACCTGGCCAAGATAAAGCAAAGCAGTGTGACACAGACAACAACAACAGAGTTACACATAGAGTAAACAAACATACAGTCAATAACACTCAGGAAAAGTCTATGTACGGTGTGTGCAAATGTAGAAGAGTAGGGTGGTAAGAGAATGAATAGGTCATGGAGGCAAAATAATTACAATGTGGCATTAACACTGGAGTGCTGGATGTGCAGATGATGATGTGCAGGTAGAGATACTGGGGAGCAGAAGAGCAAGAGGATAAATAACAGTATGGGGATGAGGTAGGTAGGTGGGCTATTTACAGATGGGTTGTGTACAGGTACGGTGATCGGTAAGCTGCTCTGACAGCTGGTGCTTAAAGTTAGAGAGGTAGATATGAGACTCCAGCTTTAGAGATGTTTGCAATTTGTTCCAGTCTTTGGCAGCAGAGAACTGGAAGGAAAGGCGGCCAAAGGAAGTGTTGGCTTTGGGAATGACCAGTGAAATATACCTGAAACACTATACTCAGCAAATTGATGGATGTGGTGTTGTTGATGGATGTGGTGTTGTTGTTGGTGGAGGTGATGGTGTTGTTGTTGAATGAGGTGGTGTTGGTGTTGTTGAAGGAGGAGGTGATGGTGTTGTTGAAGGAGGAGGTGATGGTGTTGTTGAAGGAGGAGGTGATGGTGTTGTTGAAGGAGGAGGTGATGGTGTTGTTGAAGGAGGAGGTGATGGTGGTGTTGTCGAAGGAGGAGGTGATGGTGGTGTTGTCGAAGGAGGAGGTGATGGTGGTGTTGTCGAAGGAGGAGGTGATGGTGGTGTTGTCGAAGGAGGAGGTGATGGTGGTGTTGTCGAAGGAGGAGGTGATGGTGGTGTTGTCGAAGGAGGAGGTGATGGTGGTGTTGTCGAAGGAGGAGGTGATGGTGGTGTTGTCGAAGGAGGAGGTGATGGTGGTGTTGTCGAAGGAGGAGGTGATGGTGGTGTTGTCGAAGGAGGAGGTGATGGTGGTGTTGTCGAAGGAGGAGGTGATGGTGGTGTTGTCGAAGGAGGAGGTGATGGTGGTGTTGTCGAAGGAGGAGGTGATGGTGTTGTTGTCGAAGGAGGAGGTGATGGTGTTGTTGTCGAAGGAGGAGGTGATGGTGTTGTTGTCGAAGGAGGAGGTGATGGTGTTGTTGTCGAAGGAGGAGGTGATGGTGTTGTTGTCGAAGGAGGAGGTGATGGTGTTGTTGTCGAAGGAGGAGGTGATGGTGTTGTTGTCGAAGGAGGAGGTGATGGTGTTGTTGTCGAAGGAGGAGGTGATGGTGTTGTTGTCGAAGGAGGAGGTGATGGTGTTGTTGTCGAAGGAGGAGGTGATGGTGTTGTTGTCGAAGGAGGAGGTGATGGTGTTGTTGTCGAAGGAGGAGGTGATGGTGTTGTTGTCGAAGGAGGAGGTGATGGTGTTGTTGTCGAAGGAGGAGGTGATGGTGTTGTTGTCGAAGGAGGAGGTGATGGTGTTGTTGTCGAAGGAGGAGGTGATGGTGTTGTTGTCGAAGGAGGAGGTGATGGTGTTGTTGTCGAAGGAGGAGGTGATGGTGTTGTTGTCGAAGGAGGAGGTGATGGTGTTGTTGTCGAAGGAGGAGGTGATGGTGTTGTTGTCGAAGGAGGAGGTGATGGTGTTGTTGTCGAAGGAGGAGGTGATGGTGTTGTTGTCGAAGGAGGAGGTGATGGTGTTGTTGTCGAAGGAGGAGGTGATGGCGTTGTTGTCGAAGGAGGAGGTGATGGCGTTGTTGTCGAAGGAGGAGGTGATGGCGTTGTTGTCGAAGGAGGAGGTGATGGCGTTGTTGTCGAAGGAGGAGGTGATGGCGTTGTTGTCGAAGGAGGAGGTGATGGCGTTGTTGTCGAAGGAGGAGGTGATGGCGTTGTTGTCGAAGGAGGAGGTGATGGCGTTGTTGTCGAAGGAGGAGGCGTTGTTGTCGAAGGAGGAGGCGTTGTTGTCGAAGGAGGAGGCGTTGTTGTCGAAGGAGGAGGCGTTGTTGTCGAAGGAGGAGGCGTTGTTGTCGAAGGAGGAGGCGTTGTTGTCGAAGGAGGAGGCGTTGTTGTCGAAGGAGGAGGCGTTGTTGTTGTTGAAGGAGGAGGCGTTGTTGTTGTTGAAGGAGGAGGCGTTGTTGTTGTTGAAGGAGGAGGCGTTGTTGTTGTTGAAGGAGGAGGCGTTGTTGTTGTTGAAGGAGGAGGCGTTGTTGTTGTTGAAGGAGGAGGTGTTGTTGTTGTTGAAGGAGGAGGTGTTGTTGTTGAAGGAGGAGGTGTTGTTGTTGAAGGAGGAGGTGTTGTTGTTGAAGGAGGAGGTGTTGTTGTTGAAGGAGGAGGTGTTGTTGTTGAAGGAGGAGGTGTTGTTGTTGAAGGAGGAGGTGTTGTTGTTGAAGGAGGAGGTGTTGTTGTTGAAGGAGAGGGTGTTGTTGTTGAAGGAGAGGGTGTTGTTGTTGAAGGGGGAGGTGTTGTTGTTGAAGGGGGAGGTGTTGTTGTTGAAGGGGGAGGTGTTGTTGTTGAAGGAGGAGGTGTTGTTGTTGAAGGAGGCGGTGTTGTTGTTGAAGGAGGCGGTGTTGTTGTTGAAGGAGGCGGTGTTGTTGTTGAAGGAGGCGGTGTTGTTGTTGAAGGAGGCGGTGTTGTTGTTGAAGGAGGCGGTGTTGTTGTTGAAGGAGGCGGTGTTGTTGTTGAAGGAGGCGGTGTTGTTGTTGAAGGAGGAGGTGTTGTTGTTGAAGGAGGAGGTGTTGTTGTTGAAGGAGGAGGTGTTGTTGTTGAAGGAGGAGGTGTTGTTGTTGAAGGAGGGGGTGATGGTGTTGTTGTTGAAGGAGGGGGTGATGGTGTTGTTGTTGAAGGAGGGGGTGATGGTGTTGTTGTTGAAGGAGGGGGTGATGGTGTTGTTGTTGTTGAAGGAGGGGGTGATGGTGTTGTTGTTGTTGAAGGAGGGGTGATGGTGTTGTTGTTGTTGAAGGAGGGGGTGATGGTGTTGTTGTTGTTGTTGAAGGAGGAGGTGGTGATGGTGGTGTTGTTGTTGTTGAAGGAGGAGGTGGTGTTGTTGTTGTTGAAGGAGGAGGTGGTGATGGTGGTGTTGTTGTTGTTGAAGGAGGAGGTGGTGATGGTGGTGTTGTTGTTGAAGGAGGAGGTGGTGATGGTGGTGTTGTTGTTGGAGGAGGAGGTGATGGTGGTGTTGTTGTTGGAGGAGGAGGTGATGGTGGTGTTGTTGTTGGAGGAGGAGGTGATGGTGTTGTTGTTGTTGGAGGAGGAGGTGGTGGTGGTGGTGTTGTTGGAGGAGGAGGTGGTGGTGGTGGTGGTGGTGTTGGAGGAGGAGGTGGTGGAGGTGGTGGTGTTGCTGGAGGATGAGGCGGTGGTGGTGTTGCTGGAGGATGAGGCGATGGTGGTGTTGCTGGAGGATGAGGCGATGGTGGTGTTGCTGGAGGATGAGGCGATGGTGGTGTTGCTGGAGGATGAGGCGATGGTGGTGTTGCTGGAGGATGAGGCGATGGTGGTGTTGCTGGAGGATGAGGCGATGGTGGTGTTGCTGGAGGATGAGGCGATGGTGGTGTTGCTGGAGGATGAGGCGATGGTGGTGTTGCTGGAGGATGAGGCGATGGTGGTGTTGCTGGAGGATGAGGCGATGGTGGTGTTGCTGGAGGATGAGGCGATGGTGGTGTTGCTGGAGGATGAGGCGATGGTGGTGTTGCTGGAGGATGAGGCGATGGTGGTGTTGCTGGAGGATGAGGCGATGGTGGTGTTGCTGGAGGATGAGGCGATGGTGGTGTTGCTGGAGGATGAGGCGATGGTGGTGTTGCTGGAGGATGAGGCGATGGTGGTGTTGCTGGAGGATGAGGCGATGGTGGTGTTGCAGGATGAGGCGATGTTGTTGTTGCAGGATGAGGCGATGGTGTTGTTGCAGGATGAGGCGATGGTGTTGTTGCAGGATGAGGCGATGTTGTTGTTGCAGGATGAGGCGATGGTGTTGTTGCAGGATGAGGCGATGGTGTTGTTGCAGGATGAGGCGATGGTAATGGTGTTGCAGGATGAGGCGATGGTAATGGTGTTGGAGGATGAGGCGATGGTAATGGTGTTGGAGGATGAGGCGATGGTGTTGCTGGAGGATGAGGCGATGGTGTTGCTGGAGGATGAGGCGATGGTGTTGCTGGAGGATGAGGCGATGGTGTTGTTGCAGGATGAGGCGATGGTGTTGTTGCAGGATGAGGCGATGGTGTTGTTGCAGGATGAGGCGATGGTGTTGTTGCAGGATGAGGCGATGGTGTTGTTGCAGGATGAGGCGATGGTGTTGTTGCAGGATGAGGCGATGGTAATGGTGTTGGAGGATGAGGCGATGGTAATGGTGTTGGAGGATGAGGCGATGGTGTTGCTGGAGGATGAGGCGATGGTGTTGCTGGAGGATGAGGCGATGGTGTTGCTGGAGGATGAGGCGATGGTGTTGCTGGAGGATGAGGCGATGGTGTTGCTGGAGGATGAGGCGATGGTGTTGCTGGAGGATGAGGCGATGGTGTTGCTGGAGGATGAGGCGATGGTGTTGCTGCAGGATGAGGCGATGGTGTTGCTGCAGGATGAGGCGATGGTGTTGCTGGAGGATGAGGCGATGGTGTTGCTGGAGGATGAGGCGATGGTGTTGCTGGAGGATGAGGCGATGGTGTTGCTGGAGGATGAGGCGATGGTGTTGCTGGAGGATGAGGCGATGGTGTTGCTGGAGGATGAGGCGATGGTGTTGCTGGAGGATGAGGCGATGGTGTTGCTGGAGGATGAGGCGATGGTGTTGCTGGAGGATGAGGCGATGGTGTTGCTGGAGGATGAGGCGATGGTGTTGCTGGAGGATGAGGCGATGGTGTTGCTGCAGGATGAGGCGATGGTGTTGCTGCAGGATGAGGCGATGGTGTTGCTGCAGGATGAGGCGATGGTGTTGCTGCAGGATGAGGCGATGGTGTTGCTGGAGGATGAGGCGATGGTGTTGCTGGAGGATGAGGCGATGGTGTTGCTGGAGGATGAGGCGATGGTGTTGCTGGAGGATGAGGCGATGGTGTTGCTGGAGGATGAGGCGATGGTGTTGCTGGAGGATGAGGCGATGGTGTTGCTGGAGGATGAGGCGATGGTGTTGCTGGAGGATGAGGCGATGGTGTTGCTGGAGGATGAGGCGATGGTGTTGCTGGAGGATGAGGCGATGGTGTTGCTGGAGGATGAGGCGATGGTGTTGCTGGAGGATGAGGCGATGGTGTTGCTGGAGGATGAGGCGATGGTGTTGCTGCAGGATGAGGCGATGGTGTTGCTGCAGGATGAGGCGATGGTGTTGCTGGAGGATGAGGCGATGGTGTTGCTGGAGGATGAGGCGATGGTGTTGCTGGAGGATGAGGCGATGGTGTTGCTGGAGGATGAGGCGATGGTGTTGCTGGAGGATGAGGCGATGGTGTTGCTGGAGGATGAGGCGATGGTGTTGCTGGAGGATGAGGCGATGGTGTTGCTGGAGGATGAGGCGATGGTGTTGCTGGAGGATGAGGCGATGGTGTTGCTGGAGGATGAGGCGATGGTGTTGCTGGAGGATGAGGCGATGGTGTTGCTGGAGGATGAGGCGATGGTGTTGCTGGAGGATGAGGCGATGGTGGTGTTGCTGGAGGATGAGGCGATGGTGGTGTTGCAGGATGAGGCGATGGTGGTGTTGCAGGATGAGGCGATGGTGGTGTTGCAGGATGAGGCGATGGTGTTGTTGCAGGATGAGGCGATGGTAATGGTGTTGGAGGATGAGGCGATGGTAATGGTGTTGGAGGATGAGGCGATGGTAATGGTGTTGGAGGATGAGGCGATGGTAATGGTGTTGGAGGATGAGGCGATGGTGTTGCTGGAGGATGAGGCGATGGTGTTTCTGGAGGATGAGGCGATGGTGTTGTTGCAGGATGAGGCGATGGTGTTGTTGCAGGATGAGGCGATGGTAATGGTGTTGGAGGATGAGGCGATGGTAATGGTGTTGCTGGAGGATGAGGCGATGGTGTTGCTGGAGGATGAGGCGATGGTGTTGCTGGAGGATGAGGCGATGGTGTTGCTGGAGGATGAGGCGATGGTGTTGCTGGAGGATGAGGCGATGGTGTTGCTGGAGGATGAGGCGATGGTGTTGCTGGAGGATGTGGCGATCGTGTTGCTGCAGGATGAGGCGATGGTGTTGCTGCAGGATGAGGCGATGGTGTTGCTGCAGGATGAGGCGATGGTGTTGCTGCAGGATGAGGCGATGGTGTTGCTGCAGGATGAGGCGATGGTGTTGCTGCAGGATGAGGCGATGGTGTTGCTGCAGGATGAGGCGATGGTGTTGGAGGATGAGGCGATGGTGTTGCTGGAGGATGAGGCGATGGTGGTGTTG
Source organism: Oncorhynchus masou masou (assembly GCF_036934945.1). Taxonomy (NCBI): domain Eukaryota; kingdom Metazoa; phylum Chordata; class Actinopteri; order Salmoniformes; family Salmonidae; genus Oncorhynchus; species Oncorhynchus masou. The sequence goes on along the minus strand of NW_027016550.1, from coordinate 1,452,169 downwards.
GAGGATGTGGTCTGATGGTGTTGCTGGAGGATGAGGTGGTGTTGTTGCAGGATGAAGTGATGGTAATGGTGTTGGAGGATGAGGTGATGGTGGTGTTGGAGGATGAGGTGATGGTGGTGTTGGAGGATGTGGTCTGATGGTGTTGGAGGATGAGGTGATGGTGGTGTTGGAGGATGTGGTCTGATGGTGTTGGTGGAGGATGGGGTGATGGTGTTGGTGGAGGATGGGGTGATGGTGTTGGTGGTGGAGGATGTGGTCTGATGGTGTTGGTGTTGGAGGATGTGGTCTGATGGTGGTGGTGGAGGATGTGGTCTGATGGTGTTGGTGTTGGAGGATGAGGTGATGGTGGTGTTGGAGGATGTGGTCTGATGGTGGTGGTGTTGGAGGATGTGGTCTGATGGTGTTGGAGGATGTGGTCTGATGGTGTTGGAGGATGTGGTCTGATGGTGTTGGAGGATGTGGTCTGATGGTGTTGGAGGATGTGGTCTGATGGTGTTGGAGGATGTGGTCTGATGGTGGTGGTGTTGGAGGATGTGGTCTGATGGTGTTGGAGGATGTGGTCTGATGGTGTTGGAGGATGTGGTCTGATGGTGTTGGTGGTGTTGGAGGATGTGGTCTGATGGTGGTGGTGTTGGAGGATGTGGTCTGATGGTGGTGTTGGAGGATGTGGTCTGATGGTGTTGGTGTTGGAGGATGTGGTCTGATGGTGTTGGTGTTGGAGGATGTGGTGATGGTGATGGTGTTGGAGGATGTGGTCTGATGGTGTTGGTGGTGGAGGATGTGGTCTGATGGTGGTGTTGTTGGAGGATGAGGTGATGGTGGTGGTGGAGGATGTGGTCTGATGGTGTTGGTGTTGGAGGATGTGGTCTGATGGTGGTGGTGTTGGAGGATGTGGTGATGGTGTTGGTGGAGGATGAGGTGATGGTGGTGGTGGAGGATGTGGTCTGATGGTGTTGGTGTTGGAGGATGTGGTCTGGTGGTGGTGGTGTTGGAGGATGTGGTGATGGTGTTGGTGGAGGATGAGGTGATGGTGGTGGTGGAGGATGTGGTCTGATGGTGTTGGTGTTGGAGGATGTGGTCTGGTGGTGGTGGTGTTGGAGGATGTGGTCTGATGGTGTTGGTGGAGGATGTGGTCTGATGGTGTTGGTGTTGGAGGATGTGGTCTGATGGTGTTGGTGTTGGAGGATGTGGTCTGATGGTGTTGGTGTTGGAGGATGAGGTCTGATGGTGTTGGTGTTGGAGGATGTGGTCTGATGGTGTTGGTGGTGGAGGATGTGGTCTGATGGTGTTGGTGTTGGAGGATGTGGTCTGATGGTGGTGGTGTTGGAGGATGAGGTGATGGTGTTGGTGGTGTTGGAGGATGAGGTGATGGTGTTGGTGTTGGAGGATGTGGTGATGGTGGTGGTGTTGGAGGATGTGGTCTGATGGTGTTGTGGTGGAGGATGTGGTCTGATGGTGTTGGAGGATGTGGTGATGGTGGTGGTGTTGGAGGATGTGGTCTGATGGTGGTGGTGTTGGAGGATGGGGTCTGATGGTGTTGTGATGGAGGATGTGGTCTGATGGTGTTGGAGGATGAGGTGATGGTGGTGTTGGTGTTGGAGGATGAGGTGATGGTGGTGTTGGAGGATGGGGTGATGGTGGTGTTGGAGGATGTGGTCTGATGGTGTTGGAGGATGTGGTGATGGTGTTGGAGGATGAGGTGATGGTGGTGTTGGTGTTGGAGGATGGGTTGATGGTGGTGTTGGAGGATGAGGTGATGGTGTTGATGGTGTTGTGGTGTTTGTGTTCCAGAGAGGTTCTTCCTGCCGGTGTCGTTACCCCAGCCTCCTCTCCACCCCTCCTCTGTCCCCCCCAGTTCCACCCCCCAGAGTAGCTCCCGGGAGGGGGGCAGGGACCGAGACGTACCCTACCGCGAGGAGAGGGAGAGGGAGAAGCCTCAGGAGGGGGGCAGAGACGTACCCTACCGCGAGGAGAGGGAGAGGGAGGAGCCTCAGGAGGGGGGCAGAGACATACCCTACCGCGAGGAGAGGGAGAGGGAGGAGCCTCAGGAGGGGGGCAGGGACCGAGACAGACTCTACTGCGAGGAGAGAGAGGAGCCCCGGGAGGGGGGCAGAGACATACCCTACCGCGAGGAGAGAGAGGAGCCCCGGGAGGGGGGCAGAGACAGACTCTACCGCGAGGAGAGAGAGGAGCCCCGGGAGGGAGGCAGAGACCGAGACAGACTCTACTGCGAGGAGAGAGAGGTGCCCCGGGAGGGGGGCAGAGACAGACTCTACCGCGAGGAGAGAGAGCGAGGCGAGAGGGAGCGGTCGAGAGAGGAGCCTCATCCATACAGTGTGGTAGATCTGACACAGGATGGGAGGAGAGGAGAGAGAGAACGCCACAGAGAACGAGAGACGGAGCGGGACAGAGACCGAGAGAGAGAGGTTTTCCTCCACCACCCCTCTGCTTCTCGACCCCCCCAGGGCTCCTCCTCTTCTGGGCGTTACCCAGAGACTGATGACACACCCACTCGCTCCCCCAACCCTAACCCCAGCCCCCACACACACACAGACAGGCTGAAGAAGACTGAATCTACCTACAGCGGTGGACTCCTCCCTGGCCCCGCCTACCCTGCACACCGGGAGCCTATCAGGGAACAGCGTGTGAGCGCGCCCACTTACGTGCCTTCTGTGGAGGTCTATGATGAGCAGATTGGCCCGATCCAGATCGCATCGCAGGCCAGGGACAAACAGGACAAACTGAGAGAAAGAGAGAGAGAAAGAGAGAGAGAAAGAGAGAGAGAAAGAGAGAGAGAAAGAGAGAGAGAAAGAGAGAGAGACAGGGAGAGGTTTCCTGAAAACACACTATTGGACCGTCGCGCTTCTCTTCCTGGTGATTTGTCCAATCAGAGAGAGCGGGAGGAGGGCTCTGTGATCTGCTCCAACGGTTCGGCGCTGAAACGAGACGGTTACGTCAGCCAATCAGGGTTCAGCCCGGACCCTAGGGACACGCCAAAACATGCTATCCGATTGGGCTTGGAGCGGGTGGGGGAAGGGCCTAAATGGAACCCCATCAGCCCATTGGCCAACTACGCCACCAGTCATATGGCAGCTCTGGCCTCCCAGCACGGACACACACACTCCGCGCAGCAGGCACGCACACACACTCAGCCCTCACACAACAACCAGCCGGAACTCAACAGACCCCCTTCCAACCCCCACACACCCCAACACAGACACACACACACTCAACCCTCACACCATAACCAGCCGGAACTCAACAGACCCCCTCCCAACCCCCACACACCCCAACACAGACACACACATTCCCCCCACCCTCCGCCCCAACCCCAGAGGGGAGAGGAGGGACAGGGGCGCTACTTGGACACCTCAGCCCTGTACCGCCCAGTGGGGGGGAGGAGAGGCAGCGGGGGAGGAGGGTCTGAGGGGGGAGCAGACGGAGGAGAGGTGTCGGCCATGCAGAGTCTGATCAAATACAGCGGGACCTTCCCACCTGAACGCCAGGGGTCCTCCAGGCAGAACACGGACAACCAAGCCGCTTTCGGGGGGCTGGCGTTCATGAGGCTGGAGGGAGGAGGAGGAGGAGCGGGGGGGAGGCTGATGAAGAGAGAGCAGGAGCGTCCCGACGGCTCGCGGTCGTTGGGACGTGGCGAGGGGGCGGGGCCAGGCGAGGGAGAGGTCCGTCACCCTCCTGTAGGGATAGCTGTGGCAGTGGCCAGACAGAGCAATACAGACTCCCAGAGACCTCTACTACTGCACGCAGGGGTTAAAGGTGAGACCATTTATTTACTTCTTATAGCAAGGGGACAGCTGTTGTTTAGATATGGGGGGACAGCTGTTGTTTAGATATGGGGGGCAGCTGTTGTTTAGATATGGGGGACAGATGTTGTTTAGATATGGGGGGACAGATGTTGTTTAGATATGGGGGGACAGATGTTGTTTAGATATGGGGGGGGACAGCTGTTGTTTAGATATGGGGGGGGGCAGCTGTTGTTTAGATATGGGGGGACAGCTGTTGTTTAGATATGGGGGACAGCGGTTGTTTAGATATGGGGGGACAGCTGTTGTTTAGATATGGGGGGACAGCTGTTGTTTAGATATGGGGGGGGCAGCTGTTGTTTAGATATGGGGGGACAGCTGTTGTTTAGATATGGGGGGACAGCTGTTGTTTAGATATGGGGGCAGCTGTTGTTTAGATATGGGGGGGACAGCTGTTGTTTAGATATGGGGGGGACAGCTGTTGTTTAGATATGGGGGGGGCAGCTGTTGTTTAGATATGGGGGGACAGCTGTTGTTTAGATATGGGGGGACAGATGTTGTTTAGATATGGGGGGGGGGCAGCTGTTGTTTAGATATGGGGGGGCAGCTGTTGTTTAGATATGGGGGGACAGATGTTGTTTAGATATGGGGGGGACAGCTGTTGTTTAGATATGGGGGCAGCTGTTGTTTAGATATGGGGGGGCAGCTGTTGTTTAGATATGGGGGGGGGCAGCTGTTGTTTAGATATGGGGGGGCAGCTGTTGTTTAGATATGGGGGGGGGCAGCTGTTGTTTAGATATGGGGGGGACAGCTGTTGTTTAGATATTGGGGGGGAGGACAAACAGTTTTGTTTTGACATTTTATGACACTTCTTACAATTCTACAGTTTTTTTCACACACCAAATTTTTTTGCACAAATTTGTTTTACAACCCTGTTAGTGAGCATTTCTCCTTTGCCAAGATAATCCATCCACCTGACAGGTGTGGCATATCAAGAAGCTGATGAAACAGCATGATTGTTACACAGGTGCACCTTGTGCTGGGGGACAATAAAAGGCCACTAAAATGGGAAGTTGCCACAAAAAAATGGCATGGATTTTCTCACGTTTGTATTTCTTTATTTTTCTTATGTTTATTTTATTATAACATATATTTATTTTTGTTACTTGTATCCCTTTTTCTCCACAATTTCTGGTATCCGATTGGTCGTCCAACAGATGCATATCTGTATTCCCAGTCATGTGAAATCCATAGATTAGGGCCTGATTTATTTATTTAAATTTACCTATTTCCATATGAACTGTAAGTTGGTAAAATGGTAGAAATTTGTTTGCGTTTTTAAGTTCCGTATATTTTAATATACCAGATATCACCAAATCTACTGTTGTTGAAGCAGTGCATTATGGATCACTGTGTTCTATTCTGTCGTCCAAACAGACGAGGAGCGGGGGGACGAGCGAGCCCGTCACCGTGGTGATAGACTGGGGTGCCTGGAGCGTGAGCAGGAGAAGTTGCTCAGGTTAGGGGGCGTGGCTAACGGCTCACCTGTGAAAGGCTGCAGTAAAGGCAACCTGTCACCTTTTCTGACCTGCAACCTCTTAGGAAACTGTAGTGGTTAGATATATATATATATATATATAACCTGTTAGGAAACTGTAGTGGTTAGATATATATATATATATATATATATATATATATATATATATAACCTGTTAGGAAACTGTAGTGGTTAGATATATATATATATATATATATATATATAACCTGTTAGGAAACTGTAGTGGTTAGATATATATATATATATAACCTGTTAGGAAACTGTAGTGGTTAGATATATATATATATAACCTGTTAGGAAACTGTAGTGGTTAGATATATATATATATATAACCTGTTAGGAAACTGTAGTGGTTAGATATATATATATATATATATATATATAACCTGTTAGGAAACTGTAGTGGTTAGATATATATATATATATATATATATAACCTGTTAGGAAACTGTAGTGGTTAGATATATATATATATATAACCTGTTAGGAAACTGTAGTGGTTAGATATATATAACCTGTTAGGAAACTGTAGTGGTTAGATATATATATATATATATATAACCTGTTAGGAAACTGTAGTGGTTAGATATATATATATATATATATATATATATATATAACCTGTTAGGAAACTGTAGTGGTTAGATATATATATATATATAACCTGTTAGGAAACTGTAGTGGTTAGATATATATAACCTGTTAGGAAACTGTAGTGGTTAGATATATATAACCTGTTAGGAAACTGTAGTGGTTAGATATATATATATAACCTGTTAGGAAACTGTAGTGGTTAGATATATATAACCTGTTAGGAAACTGTAGTGGTTAGATATATATATATATATAACCTGTTAGGAAACTGTAGTGGTTAGATATAAAGTGCCTTGCGAAAGTATTCGGCCCCCTTGAACTTTGCGACCTTTTGCCACATTTCAGGCTTCAAACATAAAGATATAAAACTGTATAAAAAATACAGTTTTATATCTTTGTTTGAAGCCTGAAATGTGGCAAAAGGTCGCAAAGTTCAAGGGGGCCGAATACTTTCGCAAGGCACTGTATATAACCTGTTAGGAAACTGTAAATATTCTTCATATAACCTCTTAGCTTGATTCCCTGGTGGGGTTGGGGTTTGATTCCCTGGTTAGGGTTTGATTCCCTGGTTGGGTTAGGGGTTGATTCCCTGGTTGGGGGTTGATTCCCTGGAGGGGTTGGGGTTTGATTCCCTGGTTGGGGGTTGATTCCCTGGTGGGGTTAGGGTTTGATTCCCTGGTTAGGGTTTGATTCCCTGGTTGGGTTGGGGGTTGATTCCCTGGTGGGGTTGGGGGTTGATTCCCTGGTGGGGTTGGGGGTTGATTCCCTGGTGGGGTTGGGGGTTGATTCCCTGGTGAGGTTGGGGTTTGATTCCCTGGTGGGGTTGGGGGTTGATTCCCTGGTTGGGTTAGGGTTTGATTCCCTAGTTGGGTTAGGGTTTGATTCCCTGGTTAGGGGTTGATTCCCTGGTTGGGGGTTGATTCCCTGGTTGGGTTAGGGGTTGATTCCCTGGTTAGGGTTTGATTCCCTAGTTGGGTTAGGGGTTGATTCCCTAGTTGGGTTAGGGGTTGATTCCCTAGTTGGGTTAGGGTTTGATTCCCTGGTGGGGTTAGGGGTTGATTCCCTGGTTGGGTTAGGGTTTGATTCCCTGGTTGGGTTAGGGGTTGATTCCCTGGTTGGGGGTTGATTCCCTGGTTGGGTTAGGGTTTGATTCCCTGGTGGGGTTAGGGTTTGATTCCCTGGTGGGGTTAGGGTTTGATTCCCTGGTTAGGGTTTGATTCCCTGGTTGGGTTAGGGGTTGATTCCCTGGTTGGGGGTTGATTCCCTGGTGGGGTTAGGGTTTGATTCCCTGGTGGGGTTAGGGTTTGATTCCCTGGTTAGGGTTTGATTCCCTGGTTGGGTTAGGGGTTGATTCCCTGGTTGGGGGTTGATTCCCTGGTGGGGTTGGGGGTTGATTCCCTGGTGGGGTTGGGGGTTGATTCCCTGGTGGGGTTGGGGGTTGATTCCCTGGTTGGGTTGGGGTTTGATTCCCTGGTTAGGGTTTGATTCCCTGGTTGGGTTAGGGGTTGATTCCCTGGTTGGGGGTTGATTCCCTGGTGGGGTTGGGGGTTGATTCCCTGGTGGGGTTGGGGGTTGATTCCCTGGTTGGGTTGGGGGTTGATTCCCTGGTTGGGTTGGGGGTTGATTCCCTGGTTGGGTTGGGGGTTGATTTCCTGGTTGGGTTGGGGGTTGATTCCCTGGTGGGGTTGGGGGTTGATTCCCTGGTGGGGTTGGGGGTTGATTCCCTGGTGGGGTTGGGGTTTGATTCCCTGGTTAGGGTTTGATTCCCTGGTTGGGTTAGGGGTTGATTCCCTGGTTGGGGGTTGATTCCCTGGTGGGGTTGGGGGTTGATTCCCTGGTGGGGTTGGGGGTCGATTCCCTGGTGGGGTTGGGGGTCGATTCCCTGGTGGGGTTGGGGGTTGATTCCCTGGTGGGGTTGGGGTTTGATTCCCTGGTTAGGGTTTGATTCCCTGGTTGGGTTAGGGGTTGATTCCCTGGTTGGGGGTTGATTCCCTGGTGGGGTTGGGGGTTGATTCCCTGGTGGGGTTGGGGGTTGATTCCCTGGTGGGGTTGGGGGTCGATTCCCTGGTGGGGTTGGGGGTCGATTCCCTGGTGGGGTTGGGGGTCGATTCCCTGGTGGGGTTGGGGGTCGATTCCCTGGTTGGGTTGGGGGTCGATTCCCTGGTTGGGTTGGGGGTCGATTCCCTGGTTGGGTTGGGGGTCGATTACCTAGTTGGGTTGGGGGTCGATTCCTAGTTGGGTTGGGGGTCGATTCCCTAGTTGGGTTGGGGGTCGATTCCCTAGTTGGGTTGGGGGTCGATTCCCTAGTTGGGTTGGGGGTCGATTCCCTAGTGGGGTTGGGGGTCGATTCCCTAGTTGGGTTGGGGGTTGGATTCCCTAGTTGGGTTGGGGGTCGATTCCCTAGTCGGGTTGGGGGTCGATTCCCTAGTCGGGTTGGGGGTCGATTCCCTAGTTGGGTTGGGGGTCGATTCCCTAGTTGGGTTGGGGGTCGATTCCCTAGTTGGGTTGGGGGTCGATTCCCTAGTTGGGTTGGGGGTCGATTCCCTAGTTGGGTTGGGGGTCGATTCCCTAGTTGGGTTGGGGGTCGATTCCCTAGTTGGGTTGGGGGTCGATTCCCTAGTTGGGTTGGGGGTCGATTCCCTAGTTGGGTTAGGGGTCGATTCCCTAGTTGGGTTAGGGGTCGATTCCCTGGTTGTGTTGATTCTCTTGTTCCTGAAGTGTGTGCACTCTATCAAGGATGGATATAAAGAGTGTTATGAATTAGTGTGTGTGTGTGTGTGTGTGATCAGAGAGAGTAAGGAGCTGGCCGAGTTCACCCAGATGCACCCCCCCTTGGTGTCCAGCGCCCTGACCTCTAACCTCATGACCTCCAACCTCATGGTGACTGGAGGCTCCGCCCGCTGGCCCCACGACCCCTCCCCCCTGACCTCTCACCCCTGGATGCCCCGCCAAGGAGCACCGCCCATCTGGCTGTCGGGATCCCCCTATGGTAAACACCCACTATACCCACTACACACACACTACACACCCACTATACCCACTATGCCCACTACACACACTACACACCCACTATACCCACTATGCCCACTACACACACTACACACCCACTATACACACTATGCACACTACACACCCACTATGCCCACTACACACACACACTACACACCCACTATGCCCACTACACACACTACACACCCACTATACCCACTATACCCACTATACCCACTACACACACTACACACCCACTATACCCACTATGCACACTACACACCCACTATGCCCACTACACACACACACTACACACCCACTATGCCCACTACACACACTACACACCCACTATACCCACTATACCCACTATACCCACTACACACCCACTATACCCACTACACACACTACACACCCACTATACCCACTATGCCCACTACACACACTACACACCCACTATACCCACTATGCCCACTACACACACTACACACCCACTATACCCCCGCTATACCCTCTATAACCACTATGCCCACTACACACACACTACACACCCACTATACCCACTACACACACACACTATACCCACTGCACACACACTACACACCCACTATACCCACTGCACACACACTACACACCCACTATACCCACTACACACACACTACACACCCACTATACCCACTACACACACACTACACACCCACTATACCCACTATGCCCACTACACACACACTATACCCACTACACACCCACTATACCCACTACACACACTACACACCCACTATACCCACTACACACCCGCTATACCCTCAATAACCACTATGCCCACTACACACACTACACACCCACTATACACACTACACACCCGCTATACCCTCTAAAACCACTATGCCCACTATACACCCACTACACACCCACTATACCCACTACACACCCACTATACCCACTACACACCCACTATACCCTCTACAACCACTATGCCCACTACACACCCACTATACCCACTACACACCCGCTATACCCTCTATAACCACTGCCCACTACACACACACTACACACCCACTATACCCACTACACACCCACTATATCCTATATACCCACTACACACCCACTATATCCTATATACCCACTACACACCCACTATATCCTATATACCCACTACACACCCACTATATCCTAAATACCCACTACACACCCACTATATCCACTATACCCACTACACACCCACTATATCCACTATACCCACTACACACCCACTATATCCACTACCCACTACACATCCACTATACCCACTACACATCCACTATACCCACTACACACCCACTATACCCACTACACACCCACTATATCCACTATACCATTACACACACACCCACTATATCCACTATACCATTACACACACACCCACTATATCCACTATACCATTACACACACACCACATCCACTATACCCACTACACACACACCACAGCCACTATACCCACTACACACACACCACATCCACTACACACCCACTACACACCCACTATATCCACCACACACACACACACTATAACCACTATATCCACTACCCACTAAATCCACTATACCCATTACACACACACTATATCCACTCTACCCACTACACACACACTATATCCACTCTACCCACTACACACACACACACACTATATCCACTCTACCCACTACACACACATGCACTATAACCACTATATCCACTCCACCCACTACACACACACTATAACCACTATATCCACTCTACCCACTACACACACACTATAACCACTAAATCCACTCTACCCACTACACATACACTATAACCACTATATCCACTCTACCCACTACACACACACTATAACCACTATATCCACTCCACCCACTACACACACACACACACACTATAACCACTATATCCACTCTACCCACTACACATACACTATAACCACTAAATCCACTCTACCCACTACACACACACTATACCCACTACACACTATATCCACTACACACACACACACACACACACACACACACACACACACACACACACACACACACACACACTATACCCACTATAGCCACCACACACACACACACACACACACACACTATAACCACTATAGCCACTACACACACACACACACACACACTATACCCACTATAGCCACTACACACACACACTATAGCCACTACACACACACACACACACACACACACACACACACACACACACACACACACACACACACACACACACACACACACACACACACACACTATAACCACTATATCCACTACATCCACTATACCCACACATTGTATCCACTATACCAACACACACACTATATCCACTGTATCCACTATACCCACACACACACTATATCCACTGTATCCACACTATACCCACACACAAACTATATCCACTTTTCCCACTACACACACACACACTATACCCACTACACACACACACTATACCCACTATACCCACTTCACAAACACTATAGCCACTACATACCCACTACACCTGCATTGCTTGCTGTTTGGGGTTTTAGGCTGGGTTTCTGTACAGCACTCTGAGATATCAGCTGATGTACGAAGGGCTATATAAATACACTAGATTTGATTTATACCCACTACACACCCACTATACCCACTACACACCCACTATATATACATATATATCTATATATATCTATATATATCTATCTATATATATATATATCCATTTGACAAATAAGTATAATCTTAGTCTACCCACACAGCCTAACTACACTATCTGTATCACTGCACTGAATGCAGGTGCCCTGTTGGCTAGAGCTGTTGGCTAGAGCGCAGGTGCCCTGTTGGCTAGAGCGCAGGTGAGCTGTTGGCTAGAGCGCAGGTGAGCTGTTGGCTAGAGCGCAGGTGAGCTGTTGGCTAGAGCGCAGGTGAGCTGTCGGCTAGAGCGCAGGTGAGCTGTTGGCTAGAGCGCAGGTGAGCTGTTGGCTAGAGCGCAGGTGAGCTGTCGGCTAGAGCGCAGGTGAGCTGTCGGCTAGAGCGCAGGTGAGCTGTCGGCTAGAGCGCAGGTGAGCTGTCGGCTAGAGCGCAGGTGAGCTGTCGGCTAGAGCGCAGGTGAGCTGTCGGCTAGAGCGCAGGTGAGCTGTCGGCTAGAGCGCAGGTGAGCTGTTGGCTAGAGCGCAGGTGAGCTGTCGGCTAGAGCGCAGGTGAGCTGTCGGCTAGAGCTGTTGGCTAGAGCGCAGGTGAGCTGTCGGCTAGAGCTGTTGGCTAGAGCGCAGGTGAGCTGTCGGCTAGAGCTGTTGGCTAGAGCGCAGGTGAGCTGTCGGCTAGAGCGCAGGTGAGCTGTCGGCTAGAGCGCAGGTGAGCTGTCGGCTAGAGCGCAGGTGAGCTGTCGGCTAGAGCTGTTGGCTAGAGCGCAGGTGAGCTGTTGGCTAGAGCGCAGGTGAGCTGTTGGCTAGAGCGCAGGTGAGCTGTTGGCTAGAGCGCAGGTGAGCTGTTGGCTAGAGCGCAGGTGAGCTGTTGGCTAGAGCGCAGGTGAGCTGTCGGCTAGAGCGCAGGTGAGCTGTCGGCTAGAGCTGTTGGCTAGAGCTGTTGGCTAGAGCGCAGGTGAGCTGTCGGCTAGAGCGCAGGTGAGCTGTCGGCTAGAGCTGTTGGCTAGAGCTGTCGGCTAGAGCGCAGGTGAGCTGTCGGCTAGAGCGCAGGTGAGCTGTCGGCTAGAGCTGTCGGCTAGAGCGCAGGTGAGCTGTCGGCTAGAGCGCAGGTGAGCTGTTGGCTAGAGCTGTTGGTTAGAGCTGTCGGCTAGAGCTGTTGGCTAGAGCGCAGGTGAGCTGTTGGCTAGAGCGCAGGTGAGCTGTTGGCTAGAGCGCAGGTGAGCTGTCGGCTAGAGCGCAGGTGCCCTGTCGGCTAGAGCGCAGGTGCCCTGTCGGCTAGAGCGCAGGTGCCCTGTCGGCTAGAGCGCGGGTGAGAGCTGTCGGCTAGAGCTGTTGGTTAGAGCTGTCGGCTAGAGCGCGGGTGCCCTGTCGGCTAGAGCGCGGGTGCCCTGTCGGCTAGAGCGCGGGTGCCCTGTCGGCTAGAGCGCGGGTGCCCTGTCGGCTAGAGCGCGGGTGCCCTGTCGGCTAGAGCGCAGGTGAGCTGTCGGCTAGAGCGCAGGTGCCCTGTCGGCTAGAGCGCGGGTGCCCTGTCGGCTAGAGCGCAGGTGCCCTGTCGGCTAGAGCGCAGGTGCGCTGTCGGCTAGAGCGCAGGTGAGCTGTCGGCTAGAGCGCAGGTGAGCTGTCGGCTAGAGCGCAGGTGAGCTGTCGGCTAGAGCGCGGGTGCCCTGTCGGCTAGAGCGCGGGTGCCCTGTCGGCTAGAGCGCGGGTGCCCTGTCGGCTAGAGCGCAGGTGAGCTGTCGGCTAGAGCGCAGGTGAGCTGTCGGCTAGAGCGCGGGTGCCCTGTCGGCTAGAGCGCGGGTGCCCTGTCGGCTAGAGCGCGGGTGCCCTGTCGGCTAGAGCGCGGGTGCCCTGTCGGCTAGAGCGCGGGTGCCCTGTCGGCTAGAGCGCGGGTGCCCTGTCGGCTAGAGCGCGGGTGAGCTGTCGGCTAGAGCGCGGGTGCCCTGTCGGCTAGAGCGCGGGTGCCCTGTCGGCTAGAGCGCGGGTGCCCTGTCGGCTAGAGCGCGGGTGCCCTGTCGGCTAGAGCGCGGGTGCCCTGTCGGCTAGAGCGCGGGTGCCCTGTCGGCTAGAGCGCGGGTGCCCTGTCGGCTAGAGCGCGGGTGCCCTGTCGGCTAGAGCGCGGGTGCCCTGTCGGCTAGAGCGCGGGTGAGAGCTGTCGGCTAGAGCGCGGTTGAGAGCTGTCGGCTAGAGCGCGGTTGAGCTGTCGGCTAGAGCGCGGTTGAGCTGTCGGCTAGAGCGCGGTTGAGAGCTGTCGGCTAGAGCGCGGTTGAGCTGTCGGCTAGAGCGCGGGTGAGCTGTCGGCTAGAGCGCAGGTGAGCTGTCGGCTAGAGCTGTTGGCTAAAAAAGGTAGTTAGTTGGAGACGCCACTGGTGAGAACATGTGCTTATTGTCTTACATTTACATTTACATTTAAGTCATTTAGCAGACGCTCTTATCCAGAGCGACTTACAAATTGGTGAATTCACCTTCTGACATCCAGTGGAACAGCCACTTTACAATACTGCATCTAAATCATTAAGGGGGGGGGTGGTGAGAAGGATTACTTATCCTATCCTAGGTATTCCTTGAAGAGGTGGGGTTTCAGGTGTCTCCGGAAGGTGGTGATTGACTCCGCTGTCCTGGCGTCGTGAGGGAGTTTGTTCCACCATTGGGGGGCCAGAGCAGCGAACAGTTTTGACTGGGCTGAGCGGGAACTGTACTTCCTCAATGGTAGGGAGGCGAGCAGGCCAGAGGTGGATGAACGCAGTGCCCTTGCTTGGGTGTAGGGCCTGATCAGAGCCTGGAGGTACTGCGGTGCCGTTCCCCTCACAGCTCCGTAGGCAAGCACCATGGTCTTGTAGCGGATGCGAGCTTCAACTGGAAGCCAGTGGAGAGAGCGGAGGAGTGGGGTGACGTGAGAGAACTTGGGAAGGTTGAACACCAGACGGGCTGCGGCGTTCTGGATGAGTTGTAGGGGTTTAATGGCACAGGCAGGGAGCCCAGCCAACAGCGAGTTGCAGTAATCCAGACGGGAGATGACAAGTGCCTGGATTAGGACCTGCGCCGCTTCCTGTGTGAGGCAGGGTCGTACTCTGCGGATGTTGTAGAGCATGAACCTACAGGAACGGGCCACCGCCATGATGTTGGTTGAGAACGACAGGGTGTTGTCCAGGATCACGCCAAGGTTCTTAGCGCTCTGGGAGGAGGACACAATGGAGTTGTCAACCGTGATGGCGAGATCATGGAACGGGCAGTCCTTCCCCGGGAGGAAGAGCAGCTCCGTCTTGCCGAGGTTCAGCTTGAGGTGGTGATCCGTCATCCACACTGATATGTCTGCCAGACATGCAGAGATGCGATTCGCCACCTGGTCATCAGAAGGGGGAAAGGAGAAGATTAATTGTGTGTCGTCTGCATAGCAATGATAGGAGAGACCATGTGAGGTTATGACAGAGCCAAGTGACTTGGTGTATAGCGAGAATAGGAGAGGGCCTAGAACAGAGCCCTGGGGGACACCAGTGGTGAGAGCGCGTGGCGAGGAGACAGATTCTCGCCACGCCACCTGGTAGGAGCGACCTGTCAGGTAGGACGCAATCCAAGCGTGGGCCGCGCCGGAGATGCCCAACTCGGAGAGGGTGGAGAGGAGGATCTGATGGTTCACAGTATCGAAGGCAGCCGATAGGTCTAGAAGGATGAGAGCAGAGGAGAGAGAGTTAGCTTTAGCAGTGCGGAGCGCCTCCGTGATGCAGAGAAGAGCAGTCTCAGTTGAATGACTAGTCTTGAAACCTGACTGATTTGGATCAAGAAGGTCATTCTGAGAGAGATAGCGGGAGAGCTGGCCAAGGACGGCACGTTCAAGAGTTTTGGAGAGAAAAGAAAGAAGGGATACTGGTCTGTAGTTGTTGACATCGGAGGGATCGAGTGTAGGTTTCTTCAGAAGGGGTGCAACTCTCGCTCTCTTGAAGACGGAAGGGACGTAGCCAGCGGTCAGGGATGAGTTGATGAGCGAGGTGAGGTAAGGGAGAAGGTCCCCGGAAATGGTCTGGAGGAGAGAGGAGGGGATAGGGTCGAGCGGGCAGGTTGTTGGGCGGCCGGCCGTCACAAGAAGCGAGATTTCATCTGGAGAGAGAGAGGGGAGAAAGAGGTCAGAGCACAGGGTAGGGCAGTGTGAGCAGAACCAGCGGTGTCGTTTGACTTAGCAAACGAGGATCGGATGTCGTCGACCTTCTTTTCAAAATGGTTGACGAAGTCATCTGCAGAGAGGGAGGAGGGGGGGGAGGGGGGGAGGATTCAGGAGGGAGGAGAAGGTGGCAAAGAGCTTCCTAGGGTTAGAGGCAGATGCTTGGAATTTAGAGTGGTAGAAAGTGGCTTTAGCAGCAGAGACAGAGGAGGAAAATGTAGAGAGGAGGGAGTGAAAGGATGCCAGGTCCGCAGGGAGGCGAGTTTTCCTCCATTTCCGCTCGGCTGCCCGGAGCTCTGTTCTGTGAGCTCGCAATGAGTCATCGAGCCACGGAGCGGGAGGGGAGGACCGAGCCGGCCTGGAGGATAGGGGACATAGAGAGTCAAAGGATGCAGAAAGGGAAGAGAGGAGGGTTGAGGAGGCAGAGTCAGGAGAAAGGTTGGAGAAGGTATGAGCAGAGGGAAGAGATGAAAGGATGGAAGAGGAAAGAGTAGCGGGGGAGAGAGAGCGAAGGTTGGGACGGCGCGATACCATCCGAGTAGGGGCAGTGTGGGAAGTGTTGGATGAGAGCGAGAGGGAAAAGGATACAAGGTAGTGGTCGGAGACTTGGAGGGGAGTTGCAGTGAGGTTAGTGGAAGAACAGCATCTAGTAAAGATGAGGTCGAGCGTATTGCCTGCCTTGTGAGTCGGGGGGGAAGGTGAGAGGGTGAGGTCAAAAGAGGAGAGGAGTGGAAAGAAGGAGGCAGAGAGGAATGAGTCAAAGGTAAACGTGGGGAGGTTAAAGTCGCCCAGGACTGTGAGAGGTGAGCCGTCCTCAGGAAAGGAGCTTATCAAGGCATCAAGCTCATTGATGAACTCTCCGAGGGAACCTGGAGGGCGATAAATGATAAGAATGTTAAGCTTGAAAGGGCTGGTAACTGTGACAGCATGGAATTCAAAGGAGGCGATAGATAGATGGGTAAGGGGAGAGAGAGAGAATGACCACTTGGGAGAGATGAGGATCCCGGTGCCACCACCCCGCTGACCAGAAGCTCTCGGGGTGTGCGAGAAC